>NC_030383.2:59311213-59617716 GCF_001625215.2 Daucus carota subsp. sativus | reverse complement strand
TATCGTTCATTCAAAAACCACTTCTACTCCTGACCAAAAAAAAAAAAAAACTTCTAATCTTGACACAAAAAAAAAAAAACCACTTCTACTCGGTTTTGTTAAAATTATCATACTAACATTATCTTACATATTTTATTAATTATATTATTATTTTCAAATTTCTTATATTTGAAGTATGTTAATCAATTTTATAATCGATGAACGAAGCTACACATTCCCTCGATTATGTTATTGGTTTTAAAGATACTTCGATGCCTATTACTTACAAGTTACAAGTAGACAAAGAATGATCAAGGAGTCCCTGAAAGTTACACAATACAATACGTGTGATACAGTGAGTGTTTGTGCAGGGCTTAAAATCCCAACTTCTGATTTATAAATTGGAAGCATTTAATTCGAACTATTTGTGTAAAAATTGGAAGCATTTAATTCGAACTATTTGTGTAAAAAGTCAAAGAAGCACTTATAAAAAGTTAGGAATGCTAGCTTTTGATCCAGGATTTCTATTTATTTCCCAAACACTTTAATCATTTATAAGTCTTATCTTGCTTCTAATTTCTACTCCACTTATTTATTTTAAGCAAGAAGAAGATCACCCAAACGGCCTTATCTTACTTTGTCCCACTTAATTATGCACCATCACCATGTTACTGTGAACCCATTCAGCTGAGTTAATCATTTATAATTTAATACTCCATCTATCCCATTTTAACTGATGTTTGACTTGAGGTGTAAAAAAACAATACCTACACTCAATAAAATAATACAATTCTTATATCAAATAAAAGTTTAGGTTCTAAATTTTTATTTGATATAAATTTTATAAAAAATAATTATGTTTAGATGTGATTTTTTTAACACCTTAAAATACGTGTAAAAAAGTCAAAAGCAGTTAAAATGGGACGGAGGGAGTATGATTTATTATTTAATGTGATTTATATTTTATTCTGAAATTTTAGATAATTTTAATTTATTAATGATTTATGAATCATAAAAAATATTAAAATATAATAATAAATATAAAGGATATGGATGATTTATACAACTTACGAGTAATTTTTATTAAAATAAAGTTCAGGAAAATAAAGTCATAAAAGAAATACTTCAAACTAAAATGTGACTTTAAATCAATTTAGTGTTATTTCTCACTTGAAACCGACTTCTGATATTATTAAACAAATATTTTTCAATTTAAATCAAAATTGTCTTCAAACCCCGTACAAACAGACTCTATATCTGTGCATCAGAAAACTTCAATTATAACATAGGATCAATTAATATGTACTAGACAGGGAAAAGATCAGGAGTATCAAAGTTCCAAGACATACTCCCTCCGCCCCCTGAGTAGTATACATTGGGGGACGGGGACGCGGCACGGACTTTAATGCTCCTGTAAAGTGTAGTTGTGTAATTTATTTTTAAAATTTTCTTTTTCTGAATTAAAGTTTGGATGTTATATTTTTATTCAGAAAAAGAAAATCTCAAAAATAAGTTACGAAACTAATGTTTTATAAGAGCATTGAAATGCGTGTCGAGCAGTTGAAAAGAAAACGTATACAATTAAATGGGACAGAGGGAGTACATAACAGTGTGCGTTGTCTACTTTGCACTCTGGAATGTATTATGGAACTTTGAAGCAGCAGGCATTTAACAATCAAAAACATGCATCTACAGACTACAGCATTATCACAGTATTGAAATCAGTTGAAACGAGGAACCAAAATGAAACAGCCATCAATATAAATCACGACACAATAGAATCAAATACGCGACTACAACAATTACCATCAAGCTCTTCATAGTTCAAACTTCCACCCAGTGCCAATAAGAACTTGTCTAACTACCACAATATATAGTACCAGACGCTTATTACAAACTGCTAAACTTCCAGCAGATATAACTAGATAAAGAAACCCGAAACTCAGAGTCCTCTTAATTATCCCGAGCCCTTGGAATCCAGCACCGACTTGGGCCTCAACTGCAAAACCAAACAAACCACGTAATTATTCAGTATTTCAACAAACTTCATTCATTCACCCACTGATACAAACTGAGATGTGAAACAACAATCCCGACCTGGTTGCTATGCCCACACTTCTTCTTCCTGCAGTTTTTAGCCCGAATATCCAATCGCGCATAGCACCTGTCAATTCAGTAACACTTCAATCAAATTCCGCAATCAACACAATAATGTACTCATAATAAAACAGTATTTCTTCCGTCCCACTCATTTTTATACGTTTTTTTTAGTGTTCAACACGCATTTTAATGCTCATATAAAGTACAGTTCCATAACTTAAAATTTTTATTTATATTTTTTAAATAAAAATCTAAATGTTAAATTCTTATTCAGGATAAGAAACTCTTCAAAACAGATTATAGAAATGTACTTGACGGGAACATTAAAGTGCGTATCTCGTTCCCATCCTCCGATATATACGATTTTTAGGGGAACGGAGGGAGTAGCCGATGATAACCGAAAAAAATGAAAAGGTTAAGCAAGATGAGTCTTACTTCCTACAGATCATCTTGCGCTGGTTGTGCTTCTGAGCCAGAGCAACCAGGTTCAGATCAATCTTCGGAGGCCCTCCCTTGCCTCCTCGAAGCCTCAAAAGCACATCCAGAGTGGACTCTGCGAACAGTCATGATAATTGAGTAATTTAATTTACGAACACACGCGAAAACAAACACAAACACAGACGTTAGATTACCGTTGTGGATCGGATAATCACCGATTACACGGTGATCTTCGAGCTCTCGGCCTGCGAACGCGAGCCTCAGCTCCTCCACGTCAGCCACAGCTACTAGAGAAACAAAAAAACGCAGAAATAGACAAATACTGAGTCAACTCGCTAAACTCACTAAACATTAGTTGCGACTTGCAAACAGAAAATGAGTAAAGTGTAAAGAGGAGAGACAACGAGTCAACTCGACAAGTAATATCAAATCACAAACGAACCAGACTCGTACGACTCAACAGCTTCACCGCCAAAACATTTATAAACTCGTACGGCTCGCTATAAATCAATTATAAACATAGTAGATAGCAGAACCGAGTCGACTCGGCAAATTAATATGAATTTGAATGATACAGATCTCATGCAACTCCGCTTTTACGCACTAAAAACAAACAAAACACACGTAAAAACGAGTCAACTCGGTAATAATATCAAGCTAAACGGTACAAAAACTAGCAACTCTCTTTACACACTAATTACAAACAAAAACACACAATGTACATCGACTCGGCAAATAATATCAATTTAAACGCTACAAAAACTCTCAACGCACCATTATACACTAAACACAGACAAAAACGAGTCGACTCGGCAAACAATATCAACTTAAACTATACAAAACTCGTGAAATTCGCCACGACACACCAAATACAAACAAAACTCGAGCATTTCACCACAAGACAAAAACAAGTGAACTTAGTAATCAACTCACTATCACGCACTGAATACAAACAAAAGAAATGCGTAGCGAGTTAACTCAGAAACTCACCACCGTTCTCATTAGCAATCTGCTTCTTAACGGACTCGACCGTGTCACTCGAGTCGACACCGAGTGCAAGCGTTTTGCTGCTCAACGATTTCACGAAGATCTGCATCTTACTCATCTCTCTCCACAATCTCTCTCTGGGTCTCTGTATCTCTCTGAGGTGGTGGATGTACAGAAGAATATATAGATGTGGGAAATGCGTGGAGGTTAGTTAAGACGTGGAGAGAATATAAACGAATATAGTAGTAATTCGCAAGGGCATATTTTCTTGGCCAACACTCAAAATGTCTAGGTTTAGGCATCAAGGTAAAAAATGAATGTTCGGTAACTTTATTTCCTAAATTTTTAGTACTCAAGAGTGTGATCTCAGAAATTGGGAATGAAAAATCAGTTGACCGATCAATTTTATGATTAATTAAAATTTATTGAATAATTTTTTAATAATATATTTTTAATTAAATCGAAATATAATTAATAAATTGATAAAATAATTTTTAAGAATTAATTAAAAAATTTAAATAAATCGGATGTTTTTAGTATAATATCCACAAGTAAATATAAATTTAACTTTGTTTTTTGTATTTGGACGTACTCATAAATTTAAATTGGTTGATAACAAACTAGCACGGACCGTACGGTAGTAGATACTAAATTAATAAATAATTGCATTTTATATGTGTTTACAAAATCTGGGCTTGTCGCTCCTGTGAAAGCGGTTATTTTGGCCCATTCTGCGACAATATCGACTATTTGAGCAATGACCATGTTTGTCTGAAACTTCTGATCTTAACGACTTGTTTTAACTCTAGGTTCCTTGCATGTAAATACAGAAAAAAAATGAAGTAAAGAAACAAATGAAATAGGCTTGTAGCTAGCAGACCACAAGAAATGGGGAAAAGAAAACAATTGGTAGGTTTGTTTGGATTGAGATTAGGAGTGAGAATCGGGAATGGAAATGAAGGTTAACGGAAATGGAAATGATATGAAAATCCAAGGGTGGGAAGGGTATAATTTTGAGGATTGGGGTTCCTATTTTATAGCACCAAATAACTAATTCAAACACAGCATGTGATTGAGGTTCCGATTCCCGTTAACCGGGCTCATTAACCGTGTACCAAACACCCCCGATCAAACAATCAAAAGTGTTACGAATTTTGCTCAAACTTCCAAGTCGAAAGTGAAAACACTGGAGTTCCTTTCCATGCAATCATCAAACACTTGCCATCACTACTGAGAGTGCAGAACCTTGCACAAGAAAATCCCTTCTTAAGAACCACTTCAGCTTGATGAAAAGATGATTCCGGGACTTCCACTTCCACCATTTGACACCTCACAAAGTATGATCTCCACACGTCGAGCTTCACACTTCGCGTAATCCTCTCTTCTCCCTCGGTTGCAAGAGTGTTTATGATCCCTCTGCCAAAGTAATGTCTTTCAAGAGTCTTCCTGTGCTGGTTATCGCGGTCCAGGCACTCTTCCAAGCAATCAAACCATGTACTATAGAAGAAAAGGGTCTCAACGAAGCGATTGATAAATGAAGGTGAGTTGTCGTTGGCTTCTATTTCATGTAAGATCATAATCAGGGGATTGAGTTCTTTGATTACTCTCATCAAATTTTCCATTTTATCAGGCCTCGGGAGCATAGTTCTGAGTATTGTAGGAGCATAGATCACCACCGCTTCACCAGATTGAACATCAAATAATTCTTTGTTCAGGTTACTAATGTCATCCACAGATACGACGTTGAATGAAAAGGAGATGTTCAGAGGATTGGCAAAGCTTTCCAGCCTCTTGCCAATATCCTCAACAATCTGCTTGTCTACTGTATCAAGAGCGGTTATCTTGAGGTACTTAATTGGATAATCTTTCCGCTCTGAAAGGGCTTGTATCATAGGTGGCCACTGCATTCCACTCCTAATATGAAGATCAATGAGGTGTATATCGGTCTCATTTTCCACATGTTCTAGAATAGTCTGCGTTGATGCAAAGTGCAAGACCTTACTAAATGGAATGTACTCGTGGATCGCCACAGCTGTTTGATCAACACCTGTAAAGAGGCCATTAAAATTGGGAGTTCTAGCATTGTCACTAATTGTACTAATTCTTCTACTGCCCGTCTCTCTGGAGATTCTCTCTTGCAGAGCTGCAGAAAAATACGACGTTAGTCTTTCAATTGGATTACCTGACCTCGAGGCCTTGCACTGGCAGAACGCAAGCATTCTCCTTGCAGAATCAATCTTCCCATCCCAAATTTTTTCAGCCGCAGATAAAAGAAGGTGTGCAAGGTCTGCGCCGCTTGTTTCCTCCAGTGACAGACTCGACAAGGCCGAACCATAAGGGTGAATAAAAGTTGTAACACAGTCAAGATCTTTGCTAGGGAACTCAATGTACCTCTCTGCAGCCACCCTTATGATCTCTTCTGTCGAGAGCTTCTGCCTACTTGAACTTTCGCAGCTCGGATTGCCTAAATTTTCATGATCTGACAACCTTTTCCCCCCTCTTTCGTATCTGCTGAGAAGCTCAAACAATGAAGCAGAACCAAAACCAGGCCTCTGCTTGACTGCAGGGGAGTCTACTCGGGGGCCGAGGCTGGGAGACACTAAATCACCGAATCCCACTTCTGCAATTTTTCCCTTATCAATGCTCGGCTCTCCGGGTTCCTCCAGTCTCGACACAGATACTTCTACTGCTCGACTAAAATTTTCTTCCTTAAGGACTTCAACTGGCCTATTATCACCTGTCTGAACAATATTTGAACTCGATATCCCGATATAACCCGACATTTTAAATACCCGTTTTTCTTGTAGTGTAAACCGACTATATGTCTCTGGAGTCCAAACATCTTTAAGATTATATATATACCTGTAAAAGCATGCAGTTGGTGATATCTTCAATTCTGCGAAGAGGACAATGTAACAACATAATGAACTGGTTCATCAGCAAACTAGTGGAGCTGAACACTAGAGACAAAAATACAGCCCGAGAAAATTGCATAACACATTGATTCGCAAGTATATAATCAATGGAGCCAAGATATCGAAAAAACAATATTTGGGTATGGATAATTTTAATGACCGGATGAATCTTTTTGAAGATAAATAATTAACTGTCCTTGGAGTATTGTCTGGATTTAGATCAGTCCTCTCTATGTTCGTTTCTTTCTCATTTTAAGAAATTTAAATAATCCACGTTACTTCTGGGTTAAGGCTGCTGGATTTAATATAATAAGCGAGATAGACATAGTTTGGCTGTAAAATCAGATATTGTACGGGGATCGTTTACTTTTAAAGTCTAGAACTCGAATGTCAAAATTTACACATTTTTAATTTATCTAGTGTTTGTAAGAGCATCTCCAACGGCGTTGGCTATAATCGTTGGCTAAATTGGACCTGTAAGACTTTATGTAAAATTTGCTGAACCTGTAACACATTTTGCTTCAATGGTATTGGCTATCTTGGTTGGCTATAATTTAAAAATAGTATGTTATTAATATTTCAAATTGTTAAAATAGAATATATCAGTTCAATATGGTAATAAATGATGTGCAATCTTTCTACAGATTTTCTTACAGACCTGTAGAGGTTCGACAAATTTAGCCATCCATAGGAGGTTGGCTAAAATTATAGACAACAGGTGGGCGTGGTTGGAGTGTACTTTTTTGACGATGTTGGCTATAATTTTTAATTATGGTATGCCAACTCACATTTTAGCTAAGGGTACTCTACGGTTGGAGATGCTCTAAGTCTTGAACGGCACACTTCGGACTTCTCATGAAGGAGTATTCGGTTCAAAATCGAATTAAGTCGACTAGATCAAAAATTAATTGTTTTTTCCTCTTTGACCGATCACATTAAAATTCAATTATTGACTCGAAATGAAATAATTTAATTTAATCTGGTCCGGTATGAAAGAACCAAATTTATAAAAAAATAAAAACATATATTATAAATAAAGATAAATTTCATCATTTATTAAAAAATATCAATCACCACCATTTCATCAAAGATAGATATAATTATGTATAGAAATTAGATATTATAATTATAGCTTACAAAATATATAAAAAATAATATAATATAAATATAAATGTCATATATTCGGACTATTATGTGCGTGTCGAAATATTTTATTTCCGTATATTCAATCTGGCCCGAAAAGACTGAGTTTTCTAGAAAATCAAGACTATACTGAATTTTCACGATTCAATTCAGTTTGATTTTTCGATTTCAGTATGATTTCCCTTCCGGTACGATTTTCCTTACCCCTACTTTTTACCCTGCTTGTGATTATTCTGAAATAAAAAAATTTATCTCGACTAATTTCAAGATTTTTGGAATTCTGAAATTTAAAACTTTGGAATTAGAAGTGTGCAACTGTGCATCATCACATCGTGGCTAAACTTGATAAGGTTTGTACAAGAAATGGTGGATTAATTATTTGAATACGGATGGGAATATGCTTGAACGGCAGTAAAGCAATGTAACTGTGTTGTTTTTGTGCGGCTTGTGCCTAATATAGCAAGCATCTCTACAACCTGCAATTGGTGTCAGCATGCGTACCGAAAATAATTACCGGACATGTTTTTTCGAAACAAAAGTATCTGCACCATTGACCAAGTCGAATAAACGGTAATTTGTAATCTCCGATGTCCCTAATGATCAAGTCGAACAAATAGTAATTAATAATCGCATGTTCTCATAAATAGACAGTTCAACGATATTTTGACAAAAATGTATATACAAATACAGGTACCCGTTTCATGCATCCTCGTTGAATTACCATACATGTTAATATGCATGAATATAAAGCTAATGAAGTATTTGCGTTTATTTTCTCAATGTTTCATTAATATTAAAAAATATGAAAATTAAACATCTAGTTAAGACGCTACTAAGTTAAATCGTAATAAATTTATAAGTTCAAAATCGATAAAATTTACTCCCTCCGTTTCAAATTAGATGTCCACTTTAGAAAAATCACACAGTTTAAGAAAAGTGGTTGTTCACAAATTAATTGCATTAAATGATCAAAATATGTGGAGTGAGATTGATCTAGGAAATATAAATAAGAGATATGTGGAGTTGAATTGACTTTGGAAATATGATTTTGCATTGAAAGTTGAATTGGACAAGTAATTTGAAACAAAAAATTTTCTTCAAGGTGGACATGTAAATTGAAACGGAGGGAGTATTAATTTGGGATTATCCATCTATAGACGCAGTTTTGCATTTATTTTCGCAATGTCATCTAGCTAGTTAAAAATGCAATTAAGTCAAATCACAATAAATTAATAATTCGAAATTGATAAAATTTACTAATTTATTCATATTAAATATATTAAGATTATAATTAATTTATCGAGATTATCGATTTATCCGACAGCCGAAGAGAGAAATCAACACAACTACTGAGACGGTAAAACAAAAGTAGATGATTAATTGATAGAGCTGCAAGAAGCCAAAAAAAATGGTCATGCTTTTTACAGAACACCAGGTTTTTATAACTACCACAAAGCTAGCCTAGCTGCTGCAACATATATAGACAGACATGATTTGCAGAGGCATCTTCTTGATTGCTACTAACTTCTTCATATGTAGATGGAATATAAGTAGATATAGGGCTCGGTCTTCAACCTCTGGAATCAAGAACAGACTTGGGACGCAACTGCAGTACGAAATATCGGTACACAAAAATGATGTGAGTGTCTGGAATTTTATTTGGTTGTGGATTATTAATGATGTTGAGCAGTGAAACAGTTTTAAGTGTACCTGGTTGCTGTGGCCACATTGTTTCTTCCTGCAGTTCTTGGCTCGAATGTGCAGACGAGCGTAGCAGCTGAAATGCACATGATAAATGTGTGTGAGAGAAAGAGAGAGAGAGCGAGGGCGAGGGAGAGATGGAGAGAAAGAGGGAGAGAGGGGGAAAGAGAGAGGGTGAGAGAGAGAGAGAGATGGAGAGAGAGAGAGAGAGAGAGAGGGAGGGAGGGAGAGAGAGAGAGAGAGAGAGAGAGAGGGTGAGGGAGACTGGGAGAGGGTGAGGGAGAGAGAGATGGAAAGAGGGAGAGGGAGGGAGAGTGGGAGAGGAGAGAGAGAGAGAGAGAGAGAGAGAGAGAAGAGAGTAGCTCATACTTGCGGCAAATCAGCTTGCACTGGTTAAACTTCTTTGCAAGCTCCACCAGCTTTGGATCAGTGTTCCTGTAGTGCTGCGTAGCACCTTTGCCTCCCACGAGCCTAGCACCAAGATACAACGTAGCCTCTGCACCAACATAAAACCAAACCACTCTTCACACATATATTTTCATCAACCATAACTAAAAACATAAAATGTGTGCCTGACTTTAATACCTTTACCGATACCATAATCACCAACAGCAAGCCCTCCATCAAGTTCCTTTCCCGCAAAGCACAACCGCTGCTGATCCACGGGAACCCCGTCTTTCCGCTCAACCAAACACATGACATCACGAATAGTATCACTCGACTCAACCTCGAGAGTCAGGGTTTTCCCAACAAAATTTTGAACAAAAATCTGCATTTTCCCAGCTCTCTCTCGAAAATATATTGTAAGTTTGTGTGGGTGAAACTGAGAAGCAAAGCGGTTTATATAGGGTTTATAATTCTTGGGGAACACATAAAGTCTACTTTAATTCCTTTGCAGCATTAACAAATGTCGTCTGTTATTTAGCAAAAACAAAAACAAATGTTGTCTGTTCGTACGTACATGCAAATTGCGTGGAATCGTGGAGATAACATTTGAAATTTTGAGTACAGCCCAAGCAAAACATATATCGTAACGCTATATGGAGACTCTTATTTATTATTTTCGATACAGGCACTGAACATTTTATTAATCATACTCACTGTTTTTATATATACAACTCCTACGTTCCGGTACGTGAATTTGTATATGACCAAGAGCGAGAGTTCGGTACATATTTTAATATTTTTAAAACATATAGTTTCATAATTTTTTAAATATTTTTTTATGAATAAAAATATAGTTTTTTAATTCAGAAATTAAATTTTAGAAATAAATAATACAATTATACATGATAGAAGACTTAAAATTAATGTCAAACAATAAAAAATTATTGTATAAAACTGACCAGTCAGTAATTTTAGATTTAAAAGGGAATCATTCTTAGGTTACCAGTCTGAACGTTTGTATATAAAGCCCAAATCACCCATACTCAAGTAGAAGGCATAATGGCTTGTTTTGTAAAATCTTGAGGAGGAGAGCAAAACAATGATATTTATTTAGAACTCTGATGTTCTCTTTGATTACAGAAAATTGAATACAATGACTAGAAATATATAAAAATAAGAGGGATTTGAAAAGAAAATTGAGTTGCTACGAAATTATTATGATAAAACTTGAGAACTCACCGCGGTAAGGGGTAAGAGAGAAGAAAACATTAATTTTCAAAATGAGAGTGTAATCTTGAAATGAAGTTCTAAACAATTATCTGTTAACATAATTCATATTTCATTCCATTCTTCCAAAATCATTCACTCTAACCAAACACAACATAAGTCATACTTCCAAAATCTTTCACCCTAACCAAACACAAAATCATTCATCCTAACCAAACATAACATAAGTCATAAGCTAAACTTCCAAAACCGTTGACATTCGCCTCAACAAATATTTCAAATTCTATAAAAGAAACATAGATCAGATGCAAAACATCCAAGAAACCGGGGGCTTTCAACGGACAGCTCCTCAAATAGCTAATCTAGTACAGAGTTTCAGCTACTCAAATAGCTAAGCTAGCACAGAGTTTTATTCTTTCTAAAGAAGCATTACAAACATAAAACAACCAGCATCAAATGGCTAAATTATGCAGGTACAAGCAACACTACAGGTAATATCAAAGCCCTACAGGATTATGTTGTGCTACATTTTACCAAATCAGCGATAACGTGATCCCGCTTCAGGAACTCGGGGGCCATGGTATTGACCTCTTTGATCAAGCCCATGGTCCCTATACCCGACCGGAAATCGAGCCCGTTCAACGTAGGGATCGTACTGATGTGGTTCCGCAGCAGGATAACCATGGGGGTCGCTATGGACCATTCCACTGTTAGGGTAGTTGTCCAGCACTACTGTCTGATACTGCTGTTGACGTGCTTCAGTTTCTCTCTTAAGGATCTCATCTCTTCGAGCTGCATGCCGGGCTCGAAGCGCATCAAGTTGTTCCTGATACTGACAATTGATGGAGTTTATGCTCTGAAAAACAAAGTTCAACATTTGTATGAGCCTCAGAACATCAGGTTATCCGGTGAACGGAAGTATATTTAATTAAAGTGCTAATAAGCAATAAATTAGGATATCTTTCGTGACCAATTCATACTGATAGGGGTGTACGCGGGCCGGGTTGGCCCGGTTTAGATTTTTTTTCGACCCAACCCATTAAATTCGGTTTGCTAATTTTCGAACCCAACCCATTAAATTTAATTTATAACCCAACCCAATTTGCCATACTTCGGGTTGGGTTGGTTTGGGTCGGTTTGACGGGTTACTAACTACTAAATCGCATATTTTGCAGTTTTAAAATTGCTACTCAACTTACTAATTATAGAGCATTAAAACAAGTTTGGACTTTTAAAGGATAGTAGCTTCACTATTGAACTCTCAAAAGGCAAGCAGACGAATGACAAATGTGCAGGAAAGATATTTTAAAGGAAACTCGAGGAAAGATACCAATGTTATAATTCAATTTTATCACACTAATATTATAATTTCAATTGGGTAGCTATATTTTACATATATACAATTTTGTTAGGTATATATATTATATATATATATAATGTATTTTTATTAAAATACCCCCGGGTTGGGTTGGGTTGACCAAATAAAATCTAAACCCATGCCCAACCCATTAAAGTCGGGTTGGAGCCGATTCAACCCAATTAAAGAACGGTTTAAAATTTTCGGTTTGGTTCGGCCGAAAATAGGGCCGGTTTGGGTTGGTTTAAACGGTTTGGGCAAACCATGTACACCCCTACATACTGATGTATGCTGAATTTATACTATCTCCATCTATGATAGTAGATTATCATTAAGAGATAAATTACGGAGCAAAGAATAATTCAAGTACTTGTTATATTTATGAACTAACCTCCCTGTGCCTAGCATTCTCAGCATCCTCTGCATCAGTCTGTTCTTTAGCTAGTTTCATGATGTCATCCAGAAATCTTTGTTCAAGACCCTCAAAGGTCTGCAGCATGGGTTTATCTTCATACCCAATCTCCATATCTTCTTCACCAGGATGAGATCTAGCATCATTGTTGCCTTGTCTGTCCGAACCCATTCTTGGGTCACCAGGATGAGATCTAGGATCATTGTTGCCTTGTCTCTCTAGAACCATTCTTGGATCTGACCTTTGGCCCTGGTAGTAGGATCTAGGTCTATCACCCCCTTGACCTATAACACGAGCAACCACACCATATATTAGTATGTTGTCGCATAGTCACTAGTTAAAAAGTATTCACGAGATATAAATTACAATTCTAGGCAAAGAAACATAAATCACAAAGGTCAATAATGTGCGAGTTGCTATACTCTAGGTTAAATTCTCCGCAAAATATTTAAATCCGAAAGGAGAATAATGTGAGAGCTGCATTACTCTAGCTTAAAATCTGGGCAAAAAAAATGCAAATCACAAAGGTCAATAATGTAAAAAAGAGGCAACGCTTAAGGTTAGCATGACACAAAGGGAGGGATAATTAAGTACTTCATGGAGAAATTTATCTGCTAAAACAAATTCATTTCATTTTGTGGCTCCTCAAAAATCTTCACTTACAATATGATAATTAAGTGCATGTGCACAACTCGTCTGTCATGGGAACAAGTTAAGCAATGGTGTAGATGGATCTTTTATGATATGATAAAAACATTAAGGGTATAAACAACTTTAAAAGATCAAGTTGTATGTATGAAAAGCTATAGATAATTAAAACAAATGAGGCTAAAAGAAGTAAACTCTAGAGATTGACAATTCAGTTTATATAGCTGCAACAATCAAGCGGAATTTTTGGTTAAAGAACATAAAATTGCATCTCACCTTCAAGATACCAAAAAAGTTGGCTACCTTCAATTAGCTCCTGTTACTGAGGCATCTAACAAGTTTTTATTATGAATTTCTTAAATTACTACTAGCCCCATAAACCATCTAAAAAAGCACAACATATTTTAAATTTAAGGTCTCAAAAGTCAAACTATCCCACACAAGAGCAGATATGAAAATACGTTGTGACAAATGTATCTACGAGATATCAAAATTCATAATCTTTAATTTAGCCACGGACAGAAGTCACTCTCTTACTAGGCATAGTTATACATGCTATAACTTGACCATTACAAATGCAGACCTTGGAGATTTTCGAAAAAGGTGACCAAAGAAATCTATATATACAAAAAATATAGGATATCATATATTTCTTTGTTAGGAATATGCATCCAAGCTACAATTGGTGAATAAGGCGTCCATGGGTTTTTACCCGGACCTGGCCCGAAATCCGACCCGGATCGAAAAATAGGGCTTTTTGGGGCAAAAGACTTGATTTTCGCAGATCTAAAGATTTACTTTTTGCAGATCTAAAGGCTTACGAGTAAAAGATGTACGACTGGGACGGCGGCTTCTTTTCCAATGTCGACGTGATTCTGGCAAGCTACTCGCTTCTCCTTTCTCCTTCTCCCTTCTACTTCCTTCTCCATTCTTCTTTCTTTCTTCGTCTCTGTATCTCTCCTTCATCTTCTTTCTTCCCCTTTCTTCTTCTCTTTTTTGACAATGTGTATATACATCGATAGATACATATATGTAAATCTTTTTCCCATGTATATAATTTTATTAATTAATTATCTGCTTTTCGATTTAAGTTTATAATTATTTTGATAATTCTATTATTTATTATCTTTTGTTTCTTCTAATTAATCCTTTTAAAGTTTTTTTACATGTAAGACGGATTTATGGCCAATTTGCAACTACTTATACTTGATGCCTAATCAAATTTAAATTTTATATATTTGATTAATTTAGATACATACAAAAAAGAGGAATATGTTAGAACATCAACGTTTGAATAATTTGGTGTATGTTCAATACAAACAGAAATTCAAAAGATGCATGAACTTGGAAAAAAAATAATTAATCCACTCATATTTGATGACTCGGCATGGACTAATGAGTGGATCACCGAAATTGAAGATAGGTTTTGGAGTGCGGTTAATATAGCTTCAGGTGCCTCAAAGCACTTAAAAGACGCCCTCTTCCAAGAAAAGCTAAAAAAGGTTGTCAACTAGTGATGTGTGTACCTATACTCAACGAAACACTACATGGGGGAGCTGAAGACAATACTCCTACTGATGATGGGGATGTTGGAGATGATTATAGTGTGCCTCCCTATCCATCCAAGATGAATACTCGAGAAGATGGAGTATTTCATGACTTTGAGATGGAGGCCTATATGTGATTAATTTATTGCACTTATTATGTTTTTATTTGCTTATGGATGCTTGACTTTTGGTATTTGAATTTATTGTCTATTACTTTTTATTTGAATTAGTACCATTTTTTACAAAAATAAGGACTTATTTTAGAAAAAAGTTCATATTTTACATAATATATTTTTTAGTATAACATATGTAATAAGTCTTTAATATTCTTTATTTGTAGAAATAAGTCATTTATTTTCAAAAAAAAAAAGAAAATATTGTACACATTTACGTATCTTTTCCAGAAGAAAAGATTATTATGCCTGAAAATAAGATAAGCCAAACAGGGCCATGGCCATCATATATTTTTTAAAAAAAATATATGTACATCAGGAGTTATTGACTTTTTTCGACTAGTCAATTTCAAGGTATATGGGCGCCGAGGCTCGACTTGGCGCCGTAATAACCTTGCTCACAAAGTGCAGCAATTTGAAAGTCAGAAGCTAACATTTAGCAGAAAGATGGACAAAAGAAAGAAAAAACGCTTCATTATACAAAGTTTACCTTCATTGAACATGTGGGAAGAGCCATCTCTTTCCCACCTCCAATGCCCATCTCCTCTTGGAGCCCCGTATGGATGTTCCTTGTCAGAGGTCATGGATTCTTGTCTCCCTTGATAATTATTAGATTTCTGTTCTACTCTCTGACCAGACATATGTTGCATCTGCGCCGGAACATATGCTTTTCCACCTGGATCGCCATACTGTCCTGACCGCCTCATCTTTCTTTATGAACAACTGAAAAACAACAGATCAGCAAACAAGATATCAACTTAAGAACCAGAAAGAGAGAAGATTTATAGAACAAGTCAATATAGTATAAGATCAGAAGAGCCAATAATGCAATTCCTCCACAAGGACAGTTTTCGATAAATAGTGAACAAGTCACGTGCTTAATAAGCTAAATGTAGTTGCCCCCACCTATTGAACAAATGATCCAAAAGTTCTCCTACTATCAAAGTTAAATTCTACTGCAAGATTATTTACCAGATCTTGTTAAATATGAAATAGATTGTGTGCAGAAGGTTCTTCAATCATTGACCCCATTATAAATACCTATATACATATATGGAAAAGTTTAATTACTGAATACTAAAAGGGAAATCCGATATCATGTTATTAGGTCGAGAATTGAAAAATAAACTATATTTATCCACCTTCATTGTTGTCTTCGCTCAGGTCTGTTACTACTACCAAATTTTCACTTATCAACCGCATATTAATGAGCGAATCAGACATTCTATATTGCTGACTACTTGATGAAACTTACCATTGATTGCTTAGAAAATGTTTTATAGATATATGATGATTTGAAAAACAGAGAAAAACGTGTTAGTTGTTATTCTGGGCAAGAGTTTACTGAAGGGTCTCAAGGCCAAGCTTCTGTCATTAATCTAATTTTTCCCCCTCACCTGATGATATTAATGCAAAATGTGTATTTGTTAATGCTGAACTAAACTAAACCCAAAACCAACTAAGCTACTAAAATTGTTTGCAAGTATTTGTAATATATGATACAAATTTTCAATTCCAGTGTGGACAGATGCCAACCCCCTTGCTTCTTCCGCATATAAATATATAAGTAAGCTCGGTAAGTATCAAAGATAAAATTTACAAGTAATTCATATGTCGAACAGTAATATAACTGAAATCTGGAAAAAAGATACTGCAAAGAACATGAAGATATAATATTAAGAAACTAATTTGCTTAACAATAATAGTGACTAGAAAAACCACAAACAAAATTAATATATAAAAGGTGAACACATACAAAATTCTAGTAATAATTTTCCGAATCATAAACTTAATTATTTCTAGTCTGTAAGAATTTGCAAGCCTCTAATTGGCACATTTCTGTCAGAGTCAGCAAAACTTTTGAAGTTTACTTTTATGGCATGCTCACAATAAAATCACAAATTGACTTGTACGGTTTATTTACATTTATGCATTCTTTAAAACACAGACAGAAAGTAATTCTAGAAAAGAGGAAAGGTAAGGGGTAAGAAAAAATATAATGAAGGGAAAAATATTATAGCAACAATCAGGCGCTATTCAGATTGGGCCACAACACAGATATGTCCACTTTTATGAGAAGCAACCTTGCGCCTCACGTCACAGCAAGGCTTGCTCCGCTTGCAAGTAACATATCCCAAAAATAGAACTTTTATTCCAACTTAATATACAATTCATCCTCTCCTCGTCTTACATGCACATGTATTTCCCGTTAACCAAAACCCAACCTATATATTTCCATCAAAACCCAACCTATACTTTTCCATCATTAACCATCTAGAATACCATCATCCCATCCAAAATCCACACGCCTTCCAAAAACATTGTTCTCTCAACAACGCTAACTGCAGCCCAATAACTAAATCCCGCGTTTGACTCGAAACACACCAAAACCACTTCACCTAATCAGGCTCCCACCAACAGGCTTATGCTAATAAAGGGTTCAGACATTGTTATACAATTACACAAGTCTTCTAATAGAATTTCATACACCAACAAAACATATAACCAATACATACCCTCCCATAATCTAGTTAGCAAAAAATTCATATCCCGGAACATACACGCATAAAAATCAAACAAGCTGAGATACAAATTCAAACACTCACAGCCTAATTCCCAAAAAAACTGGATTTTTATCAAGAACTCATTGACAAAATCAACATAAACTCAATTTCACAGTAAAAACTCGAGAACCCAGATCATAATAAAACCAAGAAAACAGCAACATAAGCACTAAATTCAATGATTTAACAACATAAATCAACCAAAGAAAATTTAAAGAAAAAAAACAATTAAAAATTTAATAGACAGGAACAAAAGGGTTTTAGTAATTACCTGTTTGGAGTATATGTTGGCCTTGGTGTGTGTAAATTTGTGGGTGTTGAAGCAGGTATGTATGTCTGTTATGTTTTGTATCAGAGATTCAGAGTGGAGAAGATGGAGTTGATATGGGTCGGAGGTTTTATGGGTCTGGTCACTTGATCCACGGTTTAGGCCCAAACACAAGACTGCTCACGCGAATTTCGAACTAATTTTTAATTTTTATCCTTTCATAGTATTTGTCCATTTTATTTACTCTGTGCTTGTTTGGTTGAATGGGGGAAGTAAGTTACCTAAGAAAGTTATACTTCCCCTCCACTGAAACTATATGGGAAGTCCAGCAAACTTGTTTGGTTGACAGAAAGGGCATTCATATTTTTTTAACTAAATTATAAATTTATTATTTAACACATTTTAAATAATTATTGTATCCTTTTGTTTATTACAAAATTCTCTATATTCCTCCTTTTTATTATAATATTGGTCTACGACATATTTTATATAAAAATTTGTATACAAAAATATTAAACAAACTAATTATTTAAACTTATTCTTCACTCTACATTAGATTATATTTATAAAGTTCTGACAAAAATATTATTAACACGTTTTAATTTTCTCAACATTTTTTTGTTAAACTAAAAAAACATATTCTATATTTTTATAGGGCGAAGAAGTATAATTCAACAATAATATTCTCAGTTAAACATAATAATAATAATAAATTAAATCTAGTTAACTAATTATTGTTATTATTATTATGCATAAACATAATAATTTATTAGGATATAATAAATAATAATAATAAATATAATAATAAATTATTATTATTATTATTATTATTATTATTATTATTATTATTATTGTGTGTAAGCATAATAATATATTAGGATATAATATAAATATAATAATTAAAATTTAACTAATTATAATTATTAAATATATTACTTTATTATTTTAATATAGGATATGTATTTTTACTTGTATATTACATATAAATTAAATCTAAGTGAATGCAGGAAATGTGACTTACCAAGGGGGAGTGGGTAAGTTACTTCCTGTATAATGTAGGTATCAGAAGTTCCTATGAATTGTATTTCACGTGTATTTGGTAAACCAAACAATAAGGTAAACTCCTGGTAAACCAAACAATAAGGTAAATTCCTGTCAACCAAACGACAATCGTTTTTTAGTCCACTGTACAATTTATATGGTGTACAATTTATATGTGCATTTTGTGTTTTTGTCTCATTTAACATATACTACTAATAGTAAAAGAAAATTCTTATAGATGCGGAACGGAACCTGTCGCAAAAATAAATGAGTAATTTTCGGGAATGCTTAGGACGAAATGGACCTTTTTTTAATGTTTTAAGAAAAATTGTATTTACTGGATAGTTATAAATTTCAATTTAAAATTAGAGATTCCGTGTACAAGGTTCTTAACAGCGTATGCATCTCTTAGAGATTAATCATTTTTAAAAATCTCTGATTTAGATAATTAATGAATTTATAATATAATAAATATATTTGTTATTAAATAATTAATAATTAAAAATCAAAAATAAATTTTAATATTAAAATACAATTGATTATTACTCCGATAATCGCTACAATAAATCTTGATAATTGAATATTTGATAAATTAATAATTTTAATTAAATAATAATTTCTTGTAATCCCAACTTGAACCAATGAGATATATATTTTTTTGATCGAACCAATGAGATATGTTAATAATATCATTAACGTCCAAATAAAAATTTAAAAAATAATTCATTAATTATATAAGTATGAAATCAAACGAAGAACAAGTACTCATATTAGATCCAACATGAATTCCACAAAAAATATACGGAGATTCGCGTAATTAATTAATAAAATAAAGGAGGAGTATTTAAATCAAATCAAATAGTCAACTACATTATTTTTAATAAATAAAAAAAATTAATATCCAATATTAAATTGACACATGAAATTATCATCCATCTCCGACTTATTAAAAAAAGGCTCAGCTTCTTGGACACCATAATGGATCAAAACAGTCACCCCAACATAGCAAGTAGCAACATCCCACAGCCTTGTGTCTCCTGGTAAGTATTGTGGACTGAAATGTCAAATTCTTTTGTTAACTACAAAACTATGAAAGCCCTCTTTCTAGCGCTTTGAGATTTTAGGAGAATTGGTCACCTAACTTGTGACCCCAATATTCTCATAATTTATTAAGCACACGAGGCAAGTTTACCCAACCTTAGGTCTGGTTTTTTGCTAGATGCCGCACCGCACCCATGCTTCCTAGCTAAGTTGTCCTAATTGCCTGGAATCCACCATTTTTACTGTTGGAGAAAAAATTGTGTTGCACCATGTATCATAATTTGAGCTCAGAGTACAAATGCTGCCCTTTAGTTGAATTTATCAATTGTTTGCAGGCCGGCATTTTCGGTATCTACTAGGAAAGAAAATTGAAGGAAAGTTTAAGTAATGTTAAAGATCACAATTCACAACTTTGTTAAATACGATAAAATGTGGCACATGGCACATTATTCTTACAGAATTTCTGGGATAGCTCCTCAGTCCTTATTGCATGACAAAGAGTCTGTTGTATGTTATGTACTAGTTTGCATGTCATGTTGTAAACACATTGAAAGGCTTGTGTGAATCTTCAAGTGATAAGTTGTTAAGAGATGAATTATGTTAATTTTTTTAAGATCTGTTGAAATCAATTTCATTACAGCGAGGACAATTTGCTTGGTCTGGATGTTGAGCTACCTGGATGAACGAAGAGCTAAAAGGAAGTGAGGACAATTGCTTGGTTTTGATGTTGGTAATTAGTATGTCGGCCTGGTGGTCTCAAATAATTACTATCAGATTGCATTACTTTTACGGTAAGTGTATTTTATGCAAGTACATAATACTTATGATTAGTGCTCCTTTCTGCAGTTTTAGGTGTAGTATGATATTGCATCTTCTTTCTTATGCTGATTGATCCAAGTATCCAACAGTTATTTGGAGCGATTAAATTTAAAACTTCATTGTCCTCTTCTCTGTTCTTCAAAACGTAATTGGGATATTGATGTGAATCTTATTAAGCTCTTCAGTCTAAGCTCCCCCAACCCTAAATTATCAAGCTTGCATATTAGGGTTGAGATTGTCTGATTTTGTTGAATAATTAACAAAAACTGTAATTCAGAAAACAAAATTGATTGCAGTAAAAAATTAGACCTGAGCAGTGCAACACTGAGATTAGTACTGCAGGTTTCTTGAATTCAATTAGTATGACACAGAAATAAACACTTATAATTGTTGTTCTAATAACCATGGGCAAGGACAGGCTAAAGCAAGCTTGACTGGGTTATGTACAAAACAAGGCAGAAGTAGACCGAGATCATGGCATAATTTCTGCTACAACTCAAACATTAACTAAACTAATGAGAGAGGCCCAGTACAGAAACTTTAAAGCAGAACAACAAAGATCCAACTACTTACATTGAGAAAAAAGAATGGATATATAGATTAGTTCTTTAGGATGACTGAAGCAATATGTGCAATACTCGGCCAATCTACACCCTCATCCTTTGTAACCCTTGTTTTAAAGTCCTCAGGCATATTTGTCAACCTCAATTCCCGACAATTCTTGAGGTGTTTTAGACCTTCTGGAATCATTTTTAACTTTGCACAAGACCTAATCTCTAAATGTCTAAGAATTGTCAGGGATCCATCTTTCACAATCCACTCTACAAGTTCTTCTAACTTCCACAAATTGAGGAGTCGTAGCAAAGGAAATCCTCCTGATGAGCAAACCATTGTGCTGTTGGTACAGGATCCTGCATATAAGTTCAGGATTCTCAGATATGGAAGCTTCTCCAATGTCCGCATTGGATCAACACTTAGACCAGAAAGTGACAAAGTAATTTCAGTAAGGCTCTCTGGCATTGCTTCTAGAACAAGTGGATTTGCTAGCTTTCCGAGTAGATACAGACTGGACAGCTTGTTGAGTCCTGAAATGGTTTTTAAATAAAGGAGAGATGGATTATTCATGTCATCGACTGATCTCAGTCTCAAGGATTCCAGATGATGCAATTTTAGTATCCACTTGGCTAATATACCCTGCTGCATTAACGGTAAACGATATACCATTCCTAACTTTCTAAGACTGGTTAGTTTCTTCAGACCATCTTCAATCCCCGTTTCATCATCCACAAATGCACCCCACAGTGTCTGAATGTTGAGGAGTGATATAGAACTCCCGGGCACCATAATCCTGCTGCGATAGTTCTCACTCAAGTACAGATGGCGTAGCTGTTGCAACTTCCATATAGAACCGGGAAGGCTCCTGAGGCAAGTGTGTTTCAAATCCAAGGTCTGAAGGTTAGATAATTTACCTATTGCCTCAGGAAGCAACTCTGTATAAGTATGACGAAGGCCTAAATATCTCAATTGAGATAGCTTTTTTATTGAATCTGGTAATTTAGGTCTAAATGTACCCTCAAGATCAAGTACGCGAAGCATTTTAAAGCACTTCAACTTAATGCCTCTATGGATGAAGTTGCCTATGTCTTTTCCAGGTACAGGCCCTTCGCGTGAATCAAACGAAAGAAATGAAATGAGCCGCTTGTAATGATGCTTAAAAGAAGAAGAACCAATGCTGTCATTCTCGTGGATGTGTGAGAAGATCGAACAATTATTGTCAAGATGATCTGCTACTCGAAGCATCACACCCTTCTTTTTGGTTGACTTGGAGGCAGCTACTTGCCAGTTTATTTTGAGAAAATTCGCTTTGCCTGCTTCTGTCCTTAATTTATCCATCAAGCTGTACTTCAGCCTACATGTTTTCACCTTTCCATTTGGCTTCCATTTTGCTACTTGGATCATGCGTTTCTGTACCAACTCCATCAGAACATTTTCACCTGCACATTCGGGTGTTTCTGCACTATCTGCTGGTTGATCTACCAGTCCTTCAGCAACCCACAATACAATTAATCTCCTGGCCGGAATTTCAGTCTTGGAAAAATGTATGAATTGCATAAGGAATTGTTTGTCACTTGATGACATAAGATCAGAGCCGGAGGTCAGGGAAGGATAACTGGATCCATTGGGATCATTGATCTGACTGAGGGTGATAAACTGCTCCTGCGTTGCTGCTTTGCTAGAAATGATATCGGCTAACCTTAATACTGATGAAGGGCTACCTGAGCATTTCTTTACAATATCTCGTGCAAACTGTTCCACTTCTTGATCAACCTGAAAATCTAATCTGGTATTGAACAGCTCCCATGCTTCTTCATCACCCAAAACACGCCTTTCATGAATATAGCAATTTGAGGAAGCTTTTAAAAGGCCTCTCTTGGAAGTGGTTATCAAGAGTTTACTTCCATTAGATTGGTTTGGACATAATTTACAAAGAGTCTTTCTGGCTTCTACAATTGCATGTGCATCGTCAAGGACTATTAGATACTTCTGATGCCACCACAAACGAGCAAGTTTGTACCTTATTCTATCGATGGGGTCATTTTCAACAAAGCCTACAAGAACTTGCTTTGCTATGCTAAACAAAAAAGAATTAGGTTCAAAGTCATCAGATGCAGTCACCCAAGCACGACAAGGAAAATGATGAGCGACCACTCGATGGTGGTAGATTTTTTTAGCCAGAGTAGTTTTTCCAATACCTTTTTCACCAATTATTGCTACTAGAGCGGCTGTTTTTTGGCCTCCAGTTAACTTGGTTGTTATAACCTGAATATCTTCCTCTAGACTTACAGTGAACACATCTTTTCTTTCTTCTTCCAACACGGCTTCCTCAGTATATATGTTATTACTGAGACGTGTTGTCTGCTCAGATGTAGCAGATGTGAGGCCCAATGTAGTTGCCCGGTCATGGAGTCCCTCGATCTGAGCCTCAACTGATGAAAGCTTTTCAGCAAACCGCTTTGCATATTCGCGTACTTTAGTAGGAGAAGTGTATTCCATGATTTCATCTGATATGATATTGCTAATGATATCTCGATCTATCAGTGTGGTGATGTCTGATATAGAAATGGCAAATCTCAACAGCTCCCTGGTTTCAACCTTTGAGGCTGTTTCTGATTTGATCCTCTCAAATATAACTTTCAACATAAGAGAAGTTTTGTGAAGTTTTGAGGTCACCCATTGAACTTGGCTGTTCAGTCCTTGCCCCACTATGGATTCCAAGAAGGGAATATCTGTGCTTCTCAAATAAAGCGAAAGGCGCTCTTCTATTTTTAATAGCTTTCTGCAGACATCCAGCAAGCGGAAGTTGATTGTCAGCTTCTCGCGGAAACAAATTGGGCCAGCTTCTTGATCACCGCTTACCTCTGTACATCAATTCAATATCACAGGAAAAAAAAAAACAACAGAAAACTCAGGATACGAGCATCATCACAAGTAAAATTTACAATGTGCTTGATAGAAATTTTCATTTATTCGCTCAGTTAATTAGCACAGAGAGAGGAGGGGGGGGGGGGGGGGGGGGGGGGGGGGGGGCAGATCAGTACAATAATCGTACATAATTACTATAATTACCTGAAAGGATATCACCGAAGGCCAAATTATGATCTGGACTTGGATTTTCCATTTTGCATGTATAAAACCACAGAACTCCTCAGTCTGTATAGTTTTATGTATTATTGTGTGCCTTATCGTTTTTGTTGGGAAAAACGCGAGCAGGGCTTGAGTTCAGGACTGGAGGGAATTGCAAAAGCTCTACAGGAATGCTCATATATACGACATTGTGAAGTTTGCTTAGTGTGTCTATTGTGTTGGAGACCTCGAATAGGAAACATGGAGCATAGTTTCCTGGCAACTACAAAGATCTTTCTGTTTGCTTCATACAAACTTGTTAATAGTACCTAGATACCAATGTTTTAGTGCAAAACAACATTCCTTGTCTCATTATTCTATGTTGTCTTTGTGATTTAGGAAAGTGAAGTAGATTCTTGTAGTGAGTTGATAGAGATTCCGCCACCCTCCTGTCACTAATGTCTGTTTTATTTCCCTCTGTTTTGGTTTTTATCACCATGGACTAACTTAAGCATTTGTCTTCACATACTAGGATTCTGTCATTTATAGTTTTGATCAAAGAGTCCATCGCGTGTGTCGGTGGATAAACAAACACAACTTCTGGTTACAGAGTGATCATCGGAGAGTGGTAGCTGAAATTGCAGATGGTCTTATAGTTACTTTATTTAAGCAGAAATTAGCTCGTCTTGAATTAATTTGGTCGTAACCTTGAAAGCAGGGATGCTTCACTCACCCGCCGCACTTGCGCACTCGATTCTTGGGTGCTCGGGGATTCTTGTTAATGATTAATTCTATGATTAGTTGAATACTCTATCACTTAACTACCTTATAATGTTATAATTGTGTTATTAAATAATTATATTGTAAATTGTTATGGATATTGAACTTATTTATTTGATTATTTGGTTTAAATATAAATGTAACTCTTCAAATACATGCATAATATATATTTTTAATATATTAAAAATTTGCCGAACCCCCGCACCCAAATCCCCATATTTTTAAATTTGTCGAATTCCCGTATCCCCTTCTGCGCACTCCCGTACCTGCATTCATGCTTCCTAGGTCGTAACTCGTAACTAATAGGGACAGATTCAGTGTGTTATTTTCTTATCTTTAATCTTCTGCATCAAATCATCACAACAACCAATTAACCTAGATTATCAAATCTCAGAGTCTACTATGTAATGCCAAGATGATGCCTAGATAGGGTGTTCAACTCTGTCAACCAGAGTATGTACTTTGTATTACCTGCTTATTATAAATTAAAGGAGTTGTTGCTTTTCTTGCAACAAAATCGAATTTAGTAGATTTAAGTTTGATTAAAAAGTTAAGATTCATCTTTTAGTGCTATGAATCATGTCCTACATAATGAATATCATAACTACCCTTTCCAAATTCTTGTCAGTGATACACTCGAAAGATGAGTACTTGTGCGGTGAATTCAATTGAGATTTTCAAGAAAAAAATTTCATTCTTGAAATCCAAATGTATTCAATTCGGATTTTGAAAATTTTATTAGAATATTGAGATGTTTAATTAGGATTTTAGATTATTCTAACAAATCTTTTTGATGGTATTCAATCAGGATTTTAAGTTATGCTTAAAAGGTGTTGGGATTATACTGGTTTCCTGAGACTATGCAGACTTATAGGGAATCTAAGTATTTTGGATTTCAAAGGTTCTGTTGCTATGATCATTAAATCCGCTGGTTCTGGTGATTAAATCAGTTTATAATCTATGGACCTTGGACAATGGTTGTCCCGAGGTGTCTTGGACTAAGAATTTCAATCTTGCGCCTGATCTTGATTTTTCTAAATTTTGGGTGTGTTGTTTTCTGGGTAGTGGACACTTTGCTGCAGGACTAAATGGTGTTAATGACTGCAAATTATATGACTGCTACAAAAAGAAAGAGATTGAAGTACACCTACATGTTGCTAAAGCAGTTAAAGAACAAAATACATTAGTTCTGTTGTAAAAGACCGTTCCAAATGCATACATCAAGAAAAGTGTAGAAATATGTATCAGTTCCTTATGATAACAGAAGCGATATGTGCAACATTCTGCCAATCGACACCTTCATCCTTTGTAATCCTTGCCTTGAAGTTATCAGGCATGTTTGTTAACTTCAGTTCTCGGCAATGCTCCAGGTGTTTAAGACCCTCTGGGATCATCTTTAACTTTAGACAAGATCTGATCTCTAAATGTCTAAGAATCACCAAGGATCCATCTTTCACGATCCATTCTTCAAGTTCCTCCAACTTCCACAAATTTAGAACTCGGAGCAAAGGAAATCCTCCTGATGAGCAGACCATTGTTTTTTTAGTATACGAGCCTGCATATAGGTTGAGGATCCTTAGATTTGGAAGCTTCTCCAGCACCCGCATTGGATCAAAAAATATCCCAGAAAGTGACAGAGTGA
The DNA here is from genome assembly GCF_001625215.2 of Daucus carota subsp. sativus. Classification (NCBI taxonomy): domain Eukaryota; kingdom Viridiplantae; phylum Streptophyta; class Magnoliopsida; order Apiales; family Apiaceae; genus Daucus; species Daucus carota. Next base: position 59,590,923 of record NC_030383.2, on the reverse strand, counting down.
TTTCCGTTAGGCTTTCTGGAAATGTCTCCAAGACAAATGGATTGGCTAGAGTTCCAAGTAAATACAGACTGGACAGCTTGCCGAGGCCTGAAATAGTTGTTAAGTAAAGGAGAGAGGGGTTATTCATATCATCAATTGATCTCAGCCTTAAGGATTCTAGGTGATGCAATTTTGATATCCAGTCGGCTAATATACCCTGCTCTTTTACTGGTAACCTGTATACCAAACCTAACTTTCTAAGATTGGTCAATCTGTTTAGACCATCTTCAATCTGTGTTTCTTCATCTACAAACGCACCCCATAATGTCTGTATATCCAGAAGCGAACTAGAACTTCCGGGTGCCATGATCCTACTGCGATAGCTCTCACTCAGGTACAAATGTCGTAGTTGTTGCAGCTTCCATATGGAACCAGGGAGACTCCTGAGGCAAGTGTGTTTCAGATCCAAGGTTTGAAGATTTAACAATTTTCCTATTGACGCAGGAAGTAGCTCTGTGTAGGTGCGCCTAAGGCCTAGATACCTCAGCTGAGATAGCTTTTTGATTGAATCTGGTAGTTTAGGCCTAAACGTGCCTTCAAGGTCAACTACACAAATCATTTGAAAGCAATTCAAGTTAGTACCTCGATTGATGAAGTTGCCTATGTCTTGTCCAGGTACAGGCCCTTCCCGTGAATCAAATGAAATAAATGAAATAAGTTTTTTGTACTGTTGCTTAAATGAAGAGGAGCCAATGCTGTCATTCTCGTGAATATGTGAAAATATGGAAGAATTATTGTCAAGATGATCTGCTACTCGAAGGATTGGACCTTTCTTGCTGGATGACTTAGAGGCAGTGACTTGTAAGTTGCTTTTGAGAAAGCTAGCTTTCCCTGCTTCTAACAGTAAAGTATCCATCAAACTGTAGTCCAGCCTACATGTTTTCACTTTTCCGTTTGACTTCCACTTTGCAACTTGGATCATGCAGTTTTGGACTAACTCATTCAGAATCTTCTCACCCGCAGATTCTGGTGTTTCAGCACTCTGTGGTGGTTGATCTACCAGTCCCTCAGCAACCCACAACACAATTAATCTCCTGGCAGGGATTTCATTGTGGGGGAAAAGTATAAAATACAGAAGGCACTGTTTGTTACTTGATGACATAAGATCAAAGCTGGAGGCCAGGGAAAGATAGTGGGATGCATGGGGAACATTCAGGCACTGTCTGTTACTTGACGACATAAGATCAGAACTGGAGGACAAGGAAAGATAGTGGGAGGCATGGGGTTCATTCATTTGGCTTAGTTTAACAAACCACTGCTCCTGCGTCGATGCTTTACTGGACATGAAATCTGCCAACTTCAATACCGATGAAGGGCGGCCTGAGCACTTTTTTGTAACCTCTCGTGCTAGTTGTTCCACTTCTTGATTAACCTTGAAAAGTAATCTAGCAGTGAACAACTCCCATGCTTCTTCATCACCCAAAACTCGCCTTTCGTGAATATAGCAACATGGGGAAGCCTTTACAAGGTCTCTTTTGGTGGTTGTGATCAAGAGTTTACTCCCATTAGATTGATTTGAGCATAATTCTTGAAGAGCCTTGGTGGCTTCTTCAATTGCATGTGCATCATCAAGGACTATTAGATACCTCTGAAAGCACCACAAGCGTGATAGCTTATATTTTATTTTTTTAATGGAGTCATTTTCTGCAAAGCCTATCAGAACTTGCTTTGCTATGCTAAACAAGAAAGAATTAGGCTCAAAATCAAGAGGTAAAGTCACCCAAGCACGACAAGGGAAATGATGAGCAACCTCAGGATTGTGGTAGATTTTTCTAGCCAGAGTGGTTTTTCCGATGCCTTTTCCACCAGTAATTGCTACTAGTGCTGGTGCTGTTTCGCCTGAAATCAACTTGTTTGTTATAACCTGGACATCTTCCTCTAGACCCACTGTATCTGCATCCTTTTTTTCGTGTCCTGTTCCTGCTTCCACAATAAATCTATTATCTGCGAGACACATTGTTTGTCCACATCCAGCAGATGTAAGCCCCAATGTTGTTGTCCAGTCATGGAGGCCATTAATCTGAGCCTCAACTGACGAAATCTTTCCACTGAATCGTCTTGCATATGCGCGTACTTCAGTAGGAGAAGAATATTCCACAATTTCTTCTGAAATAAGATTGCCAGTGATGTCTTCATCTATCAGTCTGATGATCTCCAATAGAGAATTGCAAAGACTCTCCAGCTTCCTGGTTTCAACTTCTGAGGCTGATCCTGAATTAGTCTTCTCAATTGCAGCTTCCAACATGGAGGAAGTAATACGAAGTTTCAAAATTATCCACTGAAGTTGGCTATCGAGTCCAGGCCCCACTACGGATTCTAAGAATTGTATATCCGTGTTTTTCAAACAGAGTTTAAGGCTTTGTTCCGCTCTTAATAACTCCCTCCGGACCTCCAGCAACTGGAAGTTTATGGTAATCCTCTCGCGGAAAACACTTGTGCCAACTTCTTGATCACCACTCTCATCTGTACAAGAATTCAAAAAGGAAAAGGCAACAGCCATCATAAGGTACAAGAATCATTACAGACAGAGTAAAGTTATAAAGTTTAAAATGAATTTCCAGAGTTTTTGTCACATAAATAAGATATTACCTGAAAGAACATCAGACAAAGGTGAGATTTGATCTGGACTTTGATTTTCCATTCTGCAGATATAAACTTCTTGTTTCAGGACTAGTGGGAGTGCTGTTAAAGCTGTGCGAAGAGGTACATATATATATACTAGGTCGAATGTAGTACAAGTGTACAACACTGCAGTAGAAAACACTGAGCATGTTTTCGACGAAAGTACTTCAGTTACTACCAAAGATCTCTGTGTTGTGCTTGTTGCCTAGGTAACAATGTTTTACTTGGTAATCTTTGTTTTAAAAACTCCACATTGTAAGCATCTGCGGTTATTGTATTTCGATATCTTGTCTCTAAGGAGTGACTGCATAGAGATTCTGCCATCCTTTTGTCACTAATGCTGTTCTATTGCCTCTAGCATTTGTTTCTTTTCTGCAGAGTTTGTAATAGTGGTGAGACCAAGGAATAGTGTACCTGTACTGCAGTATTGAAATATTTAAAATATTTAATTACTCCGTTTAAAATTTATGATTAAGTGTTATCGCTAAAAGATCCTCCCGTCACTTAGAACCAATTTGCGCCTTTCACAATATTGAGAAAGCCTTATTAGTAAGCTGCATTTTCCTTTGTACAAATAAACTCATTCTAACCTGTATATTCAATTAAATTTTAAATTTTACATAAACGGCTATTACAAAAGATTATACATCTTCATTGAAATTAAAGGGTGCTATCTCCATGTAAATAATACAAATCAGTAGAATTGGAAGTTAATTTAATTACAACAGTTTAACCTCAAAGATTCACCAGTTCAAACACAACAGTATCAAAAATACAGTGTGTTCATTAATTTGCTCTGAGATCAATGGTAATGTAACTATACACATCACTAGTGATACTAAACATAGAACTTCTGACAAACACTGAAATTACATAGTAAAAACACAATAGTTTCCGTTTATTCAGGATATATGTCCCTCCAGTGTGGAATATACTAATAGCGATTTGACACAATTAAGCCCCGGATTTGATGTACTTGCCAGGAACTAATTGCAACTGGAACATATAAAGAGGCGAGAACTGAAAGCCTGCTGTATCAGACTTCAGTATATACAACACCATCTTAAGTTAAAAAGACGTCTACCCCACTTTAAAGAGAGCATGTCATAGTTGACCCAGACAAGTGCAATTGCTTCAGGACCTCAAAGAGCCGCATCATATGATCCAGAACTAATTTTAAAGTTGAAGCTTATGCAAGTCAATTGATTGTTGGACTCATCGGTCATCCTCATCTTAAGAGTGTAAGAGCCCTGAGAAGAGCAACATGTGTTAGCAAAAAAAACTGAAATTTAGCTGCCATATTCATATCCTTTACACATTCATTGTTTGTACTTGATGCACAAACAAGTAGAACCAGTAGCTTGGTGAGAGCTGTCTGGGGGAAAGGTAAATGTACAAGAAATCCTTGTTGAAACATGAAGCTCGCTGATGCACTGTACCATCTTATAAATTTGAAGGGAACAAAAATGTTCTTCACCCACTATAGAATAAAACATATCAAAATCTTGGTACAGGATCAGCTTCTTTATTTGTGAACTGATTGCCACTTTTATAGAGTCAAAGAAATCTGTGTCTTTTTTCGCAAACACATTCTTAACCTTGTTCCACCAGGTACTATAATAAGGATTCCTATATTACCAGCCACCCTTAAAAGCTTTGCATTTTATTTAGGATTAGTTCTTAACCTTGTTCCACCAAGTACTATAATAAGGATTCCAATATTACCAGCCATCCTTAAAAGCTTTGCATTTCATTTAGGATTAGTTCTACTAGTGACCATATAACACATTTAAATTGATGTACAATAAATCCTTGAAGATAGTAAAGTTATCACGACTAAAACCAATTTGTACATATTGATTTTACTTGAACAGGCTATTTGTAAAGGTATTAAGGATTTCATCAATATCATCCAATTGTGTCTCGCACACACCTATACGCTTACCCGTATAAATTGATCAGAAAGAAGATAGAGTAAAGCTCCTTCAATTTAATATCCCTCATACTTATAAATATAATGAAATGAGAAATAAATAATAAAAAGAAGTGCGGTTAATAAATCTCTATTCTAGTAATTTTTGACTTACAGGAGGAGTGATTCCAGGTAGAACTTGAGTGTGCGAAAGCACAAATTTACCAGCTGATATAGGGCAACTTGACTTCTCACAAATATCATGAGATTCTGTATGGACACTGATCCCTAAAAACAGAACCTGAAGAGACATTTTTCCTCCGGATATTGCTTGACCTATAAGAAATAGTGTGATATATCAGGGGAAAACAGATAGCTAAATCAAGTTCATGTCATGACCATAGCATCTCCTACTGTATAAATGTCGCTCAATGATGGTGTTGAGAATTATATATATAGGCATATAGCATATCCAATGCATAGGTAAAATTGACTCTACAGTCAAGATATAGAAATAAATTTACCAAATGACCACTCCAACAAATAGCTATAACTGTATGGTGTTTGCATACATATGGATAATTACTAATTATTTTAAATATAGGACCACATTTGGTTTTGCATACTTGCCACATCAATCTGACATTCTCTAATAGAGAAGAAAGAGAGAGCATTGGACTTGCTCTAAGAGAAGAGTCGTCATATAATAGCAGTGGGTCCAGTAATTAGCTAAAATGGTGAACAACTTAAAGAGAACCAATGCTAATATTGCAGGTGAGCTCCAATGCTAATATTGCTAAAATGGTTTTGGTTCACACACCAAATATACCAAAAACACGTACATACAAGTTCAGAGTGATAATCATTCTACAATTTGTAAGGAATTTGTCACAGTTACTATTGTGTAAATCCACTTAAAGTTCCGGTATGTTTTGTCCACAAAATTTCTTATTTGCGTACTGATGACAAGTTCCATATAAATTATTTTATGTGTACTCAAGGCTTATCATCTTAAATAGATAAACAACAAAAGCAGGCAGACCCTTCAGACTATACCGCATCAAGAGATAAAGAGCACTGCATAATATCTAACAAATGTACCAGGATCCTGATAACATTTGATTTCAACGAAAGTTACATAAAAGATTCCAGGTAATATGTACAAAACCATACACAGCCATAAAACAATGGCTTACCCGAGGAAGCTGAAATCTTAAAGGTAGCCGGTTGTCCACTCACAATCGGAAAAGGAATCATGTCAATCCCTTCCACTTTGACAGCATAATTGGCTTTCTTATCTGTAAAAATTTTACAAACACGGGTAATCATCAATAGCCTTGTGGCAAATCTCTTTCCCCTCCCCTCATCCTCCCAGCCATCGATTACAAATTTAAATCAACAATCCCCCTTCCTAAACTTAAATATTCTTATTCATTGACAAACATGTAACATATTCAAACATACATAATCTAGACATCACAGTACTAAATTTCATATAATACTACCATCACACATCAAATCCAACTTTTAACAAAAGGGGTCTTGCAAAACAATATCCAAAACAACCCTAATAAAGATCAAACAAGTTTCTACAACCCTTGAACTAAAATCAAGAAATCTCACAACTTTGAACACAAAAATGAAAAAAAAAAACAGATGGGCCATCATTCATCACCAAAAACAAAATGGTCAACGCAAGAAAGTCAAACCAACCGCAGTATTTGACAGAGGTGGTGGATTGAAGTGAAGGGCTGATCATCAAAGAAACAACAGCAGCAAAGAAGATACAAGTTGTGAACTTTATCTGCAGATTGGCCTCCATTTTTTGGTTGGATTTAGTTCAAGAGACAAGAACCAAAGCTCTGTGAATTTATGTATGTACTGTGTTCGATAGATACACACAACTAACACTTTATTACGTTAGATAGAGTTTAGAGAAGGGTCAGAGACTCAGAGCTGTGAGTTGTGTTTCAAGTTAACTGTTACGTGTCGTTTTTCTTTTGTTTTGATAACTAATTGATTAATCAAAAGGGTCTTGTAAGACACCTTCATGCCCTCGGATTTCAAGGGTTCAGATGGATTTCAAGGGTTCAGATTAAAATTTTGTTTCTTTAAAATATTTCTTTTGCGGATAGGAATTTTCTCAATTCGCGAAAAATTATACCGGATATTTAGAAAAAATGAGTTTCAATCCTGATTTTTAAAATACAAATATGATAGTAATGGAGCTGTGTGTTAGATAAAATCTTCTGACAACCCTAATCAAAACTAGTCGTAATATTTGCTTTTTAGGGTATATATATTTGATATTTCATTTTACTTAAAATAAATATTCATTTAAAAATTATAATACCTTTTAACTAGAATATATTTTGAATATTAACACACATGTTTGAATTAATATATCTTCTTCTTTTTTTAACGTGGAAACCCGCAGTCGTTTGGGTGCGCATTGGGTAAACCCACGAGTTTACGTAATAGCCTGCAAATAAATATGTTAAATAAGATTCTAACAATTTTCAAAAAAAAAAGAAAAAAAAAATAAGATTCTAACATCTGAGCTTATCAAACAAATTTTATATAAATAAGTTTGAAAAAGTATTATGATGAATATATTTTAATATGGTTTAATTATAATAAAATATTTTCTAAGATTAATAGGCCCATAAATTAGCTCAATGATATTAACGGATCAAAATATTTCATATTTCGATATTAATGGGGTATAATATATAACAAAATTAAAATTTAATATATCCTTTCAAATATTAAAATATTATCCTTCCAAAATATTATATTCTAAAAAAGATCTTTTATTTTATAAGTTATAATAATTCACACGGGTGTACGAAAAAAGTTTAAAACAAATATTTTTCTAATAACAAACTGTGGTTATCACTTTTAACTAAAATATTAATTAACTACAATCTCATAAATAATTATGATATTGTGTGAATAAAAAATTTCACCAATAAAATTTGAAATCTAAATAAAAATTAAGTATCAGTGTATACTCTCACTGTTTTTTAATATTAGACGCTTTGACTTGCGCACGTAATTTTAAGTGTTTTGACCGAATTGTTAAAAATATTATTTTCTAATTTTTTTTTGAATAAAAATATATAATCAGAATTTTAATTCACTAAAAATATAAATAATAAGTTTTAGTATCCGGTCAACTCACCTAAGATGTGTGCCAAAAATCAAAACGTCAAATAATGAAAAACATAGGTTGTATTAAGTATAATATTTTTACTACATGGCATTATATTAAAATGTATTATAAAAGTCAAAAGTGATCTTTAAAAGGTGGAGAGAATATATTTCTCATGTGGATATTGTTTGCAAAAGAAGAGAAATATTAAACAATAAGAAACGAGTAGCGAGCTCAATAACAGCAGAAATATCTTGACCAAAAAACTAAGACCTCACCATCTTTGACTGGCTAAAAAGTTCTTTCAATCTTAGCATAGCCATCCCGGTGTCAAACAAAACAGCAATGAATCGATTTAAGACAGTTCACAGAATTCGTCACGTAGGTTGTCACAGGACAAACCTTTCAGGCTTTCATCAAGTGACTAAGCAGAATTTTTCACATGTATAATCTCCATTTACACTTGCATTGCTCAACAAGTGATTTTACAAACAGAATAACATCACTGCACCTTTTCAAAATCCCCGATTTTTCTAATAAATCTCCTATAAATCCCAATTTATCCAAAAAAATTCAATAAATCTCCTAACAATCAGACCAGATCAACCAATTAGTTCTTGGTTCCGATTCCTACATGACCATAAGCATAGAACATGAAGCATTAAGGTTTACAATCAAACAAAGGCATGAATAATGGCAAGCATAACAAAACCAGCAATGCAAGACAGAAAGAAGATGAATCCGAGCAAAAAAAATGATGAGATTATCCCACAAGGTTCAAATACAGTTTCCTATAAAATATCAGACATGCAGCATAATCTGCTGCTAGTACAGACATAAACCACACCAGCACCAAAACAGACTACTTCCACTTATGTAAAAAGTTCAGATGCTCTACTGCTGAGCACATTGCACTCTCTGAGCTCCACCGTGCATGTCTTCATCCTCGTCGTAGGCCTCCTGCTGCGCCTGTGCTTGCTTCCTTCTCATCTCCTCTTCAATGTTGACATCATGTAAGGTGGTCTCTTCACACTCATCCAACTCCATTGGGGTCATCTGCTGCGCGGGCTTTGGTGGGAGCACAGCCTCTAGTGCCTTCACCTGGTCGAGGGTCAGGGAATCTGGGAACTCAACACTGAAGTGAACGTAGAGGTTACCCTTCATGAAGCCTCTTTGATACATCGGCATACCCTCATCACTGATAGACTTGAATTGATCTGCACATTGATGCCAAAACATCAGCATTGGTGCTCGGAGACCACGATCATATTTGCTTGAAATATGAAGACAAGAACAATGTTGTAAACTTACCAGGCTTGATAACCTCTCCAGGATTAGACTTGATAAGCAAGTGCCTGCCGTCCAGATGAGTCAAAACAAACTGGTAGCCGCAAAGGGCTTCAGTCAGTGACAATGTGTGCTCCACAAAAAGATCATCACCCTTTCTCTTGAACTTGGGATGTTCTTTCTGCTGTAAGACAAAAACTATATCCCCTGTGACAGTATCAGGCTGCAAAACAATACACAATTTTCATCAGTAAATGATACAACAATACATAAGCAAAATTCAAATTCAAGTAATTATCCAATAAAGCACAGTACCGCTTCATCAGCTTCTCCAGCAAATGTGATCTTCTGCCCATTCTGCATACCCTTGTCTACAACAACATCCAAAACCTTCTTTTGTTGAACAACCTTCTCACCCTTACATTGAGTACAGCGATCCCTGTCACTGATACTCTCTCCTGTTCCTTTGCACTCATTGCAAGGATGCTGCATCTGCTGAATCATAGAGGGTCCCAAATGCCTGATTGACACCTTCATTCCAGACCCTTGGCAACCAGTACACTTCATGGAAGCACCAGATTTTGATCCCTTGCTGTCATGAATAGATAACAACGTTAGAGCCATAGCCACATATAATAACACAGACATAAGACCATATATACAAAAATAGCCAGCTAGTTAAACAAAAGTAATCAACTCACCCATTGCACTTCGAGCAAATCACATTACGGGATAGAGACAGCTTCTTTGTGGTACCACTGTATAAATCCTCAAGGGATACCTTAAGGGGATGCACAACATCCTCTCCTCTCCTCTGTCTTCGTCCTCTGCTACTGCCACCACCACCTGATAACCGACAGAGTAATTGTTAACTACCAATAGAACATAAACCACCAACAGGATCACATAGTATCAACACAAAACAATCACACATAGCGACATCACTAACTTACCAAATGGGCTTCCTCCACCAAAGAAAGATGAGAAGATGTCGAATGGGTCATGCCCACCACCACCACCTCCCATTCCTTCCTTGAGCGCATCCTCACCATACTGATCATAAATCTCACGCTTCTCGGGATCACTCAAAACCTCATAAGCCTGAGATATCTCCTTGAACTAAAGCACAAAAAAGACCCAATTAATCAAACTATAACACCACCAATTCCAAAAACAATCCAAACAACATAACCCTCCACTGGTAAGCTTTACACACAAGACCCAATCATTCACAGACCTTAATCCACACAGACCTCAATCACTAACCTAAAGAAAATTCTAACACACCTGGACCAAACTGATGCCTAGTCAACGAGATCAATTTAACACAAAAAGCACCAATTATTCATTCATCAATTTAACAACATTACTTGTTCCTATCACAAAACAACAACATCACACTACCCTAACAAACTCTACACTCATATACAATTTAATACAATACAGCCTTTAATCTCTAAGCTAAAACAGTCAATTACAATATTTCATCAGAACCAAACCCAAAAAGCCACGAACCCATTATAAATCAAAAACTTTCTACCCATAATCAAATAAGATGAAAAAATTTCATCCAAAATCATTAAAGATCAAAACTTTTCATCAAATCCAAAATTCTAACAAACACCCATTACAATTCACTCACTTACAAACCCAAAACCAACCAAAAGCCATCCAAATTTCATACAAACACCCAGATCTAACACAAACCCATCTGTCAATACACACAAATTCAAACAGATACACACAGAAATCAATACAAAATCAAGAAAAAGAGCTAAAGATTGCACCTTTTCAGGATCGCCCCCCTTATCAGGATGATTCTTGATAGCAGCCTTCCTATAAGCCTTCTTCAAGTCATCTTGTGAAGCATTCTTGGACACCCCCAAAACATCATAGTACTTGGAGTTATCGCTTTTCTTGGGAGCCCTTCCAAACATCTTGACACCTAGGTTGTAAGATTTGAGGAAAGGTGGAGTCTTTGAGCTGACAAGTTACAAGGTTCTTGTCTTTGGCCTCTGTATCTGTAGCATATGTTGATTAAATTGGAGGTGTTGTGTGTATATATAAAGGGCAGAGAGGGGATGGACGGCTGAGATTGAAGGAGAGATAGAGGGTGATCTAGAATGTTCTGCGAAGATGGGGAGGGGGATTTTGGGCCGTTGGATTGAATGGACGGTGGGGATTGAATTCTAGAGTGTTCTGTTTGTTTGGAGACTTGACTTGTTGCCTCTCTTGGTCTTCACTTTTGCTGATTTTATTATGTTTTTGCTTATTTGTTATTTTGTAACTTCACGATATTTAAAATGTAAATTTTTTTATGAGATAATAATATTTTTAAAGTTATTTTAAGCTGTGCTGACATAAAGAATTTTTATTAGGTTGTTTTTGTTTTGTTTTAGAAAAGATTTGAGTTAAGATTGTATTAAGGGGGGAAATCTTGATATATTCGCAGATTTTTTGAAAAAAGAAAAAACTGACATGGGATGTTTTAATAATTTGGTAGTATATTAGTGTAAATTATCACACTAAAATATGTTTGCAAATTTTATAAATAATTTTGTTATGCATTAATTATTTAAGTATTAGGTTGGTTCTAGTTGAGATTTTAAGATATAGTTTTCCATTCACAAAAGTAATGAATTCTGATTTTAAAAATTATATCAAAATCACTAAATTTTAGTGAATGTACTGCTGCACAGTCAGCCTAAAGAGAAGTTTGTAATTAGAATTTTAAGTTATGTTAAAAAAAATATAATATTCAATTAGAATTTTAGGTATTTAATTCAGATTTTAAAAATTATATCAAAATCATGAGATTTTTGGTCTTCAATTAAGATTTTATATTATTCTTGAAAATTCGATGGAATTCGATTGAGGGGGTGTATTGGATTGAGATTTTAAAACATTTTTTTTCGTTTGTGAAATTCGAGGGTATTCGATTGAGATTGTTTAAATCCAATAAAAGCTTGAGTTATTCAATTGGGATTTTAAATTATACAACAAAATCTGGTGGTATTCAATTGGGATTTTAAATTATGTTTTAAAATCCGATGCATTCAATTGGGATTGTTTAAAATCCATTCAAATCCGATGGTATTCAAATGCTGATGGATTTTTTTGGATTTCATAAAATGATATATTTTGTGGCATTCTTCCGTGTATTTTAAGTTTTTTGAAATCGCACCAAAATCAATCGGGTTTTGAAGCATTGTGCTTAAATCCTATAACTCTGCAACATTTTATCAAGAATCCACACAAAATCAAAATCACATACAATCCATTAAAATCCATTGACTAAAAACAATCCATTAAAATCCCAATCGAATACACCCCCTGAGTATATTTAAAATTTATTAAAATATGTGGATTTTCTTAAAACTTCGTAAAACAAAGAATTTTGTGGAATTATTTGGTGTTTTTTGTTTCAAGTTTTTTGATATCCCACCATAATTGACCAGATTTTGAACACTCGTGCTTAAAACCTGACATTTTATGTAAAATCCATGTAAAATTGAAATGAGATATAATTCATTAAATCGATATTTCGTATACAATCCATTAAAATCCTAACCGAATACGCCCTAAATAACAATAGATGATGTGTATAAATAATCAATGATTCATATATTCACTTGTGTCCAAGAAAACAGAAAGAAGCTACATCTTCAGTCCTTAATCGAGGGACTTGATCATGTTTAGTTATGGTTACTGACTACAGGGGAATAGCACAATGGAGAAACGATTTCTATACATGCAAACTTCTCTTCAGTTGAGGTGTCAATAATGAGAGGATATATTATAGCTGCGGCAATCTGACATTGGGATGTTGCAATCTTCGGCACCATAATTTGTGAATATCATGAGGCAACGTTGCTGAAACCGAAGTAAACAGTTTTTTGTTGGAATGCGTTTATAGCATAGTCCACCTGGAGGTGACCTAACGGAAACTTGAACCTAAGGCCACATCCACCCCCAACTCCGCTCCCTGGTTTACCGTGTCTCAGAGCAGGATCACCTGCAAATTATGGCATGTAAGGTTATGAACTAAAGAAGCTAATGGGAAAACAAAACACAAAAATAGGAAACAGGAAGTGCATGAAAGGGCAAGAAAGGAATAACATACAAACTGAATGTCAAAGATTAGAAATATAATCAGACCAGATTTTCCTCATCACAACTCTTCGAATTTCAAAGTGATATATTTGTTTGCTTCTCTGAACTCTTAGCAATAAAATAGGTTGACGGGGTTAGGGCTACAGGAAAACTCAATAGCAAGAGCATTGCTGGTACTCTAATGCCTGCTAATTACTTAATCAACAAGATAATACAGAACTTGCAAAAATCAAAAGTGAAGCAATCATGCAAAAGAACAGATTACTAAAAGTAACTTGCTCAGCTAATACTCTTCCAGACATACCAATACCTCAGATGCCCCATTAGCGCCTTATAACTTAAAGAAGTGAGTCAATTTGCTACACCTAACAGCCTGACAAAGTCGAACTTCCCATGCTATTTTAGGCCCCACGACCTCATTGGTTTACGTAGAAGCTTAAAAAAAATTGTAATCAATTCGATAATTTATAAAATTTTATACTCAAGTTAGCATAAAACTTGGATGTGTTACTGGCAAAAAAAATTAAAGAACAATGAGATATAGTTGTTATATGCAATCAAAGGTAGATTCAACCACCAGATCCTATCAGTAATATCTAAAATTAGGAATTGTCTACTGTTAAATTTAGTTTTCTGTCTCTACAAATACTGCTTTACCATTGAAGAAAAGTATGAATATAGTGTGGAATACCCATATGGCTTTGTTACACTTAATAACACAAATGCAGTAATAATACCAGAGCAACCCCCCAATATGCTGTTCCAATCATGAATCTAATAAACACTATAATAAAAGCCACTAATGGTAGTCGACTAGTCCCGTCAAAAGGATTTTAGCTGTAAAATTAAAAATGGATGGCAGCCTAATTGTTTAAAGTTATCTTCATCAGAAAAAAAGGATTAGGAATTTGTGCAAAAAACAGTAATTGGTCAGTGTTATGATTAGCTTGGCGAGAGTGAGCAACACAAGCTGTTTCTAATTAGAAACCAAAACAAAAACATACATGATAAATACCGGTTGTAAAATAGCAAGCATTGAAAACAAATTTATATCATATGATTTAGATGTGAATAAACACAATTCTCTTATCTTTCTACAGCTCAACTTCATAAATTTTTACTATATTGAGTTAATATATCTTCAAAAGTCATGCAGGCTTTGACAAATTGCATCTCCCTAAACACACACAATACAAAAATACAACAAGACATATGATGTACAGAACTAACCTGGAACATAACACCCAGAACCCAAGTCAGATCCACAGTCCATAAAAATCGCACCTTCACACATTTGATTCTGCATGGATTAAACCAGTTAACACAGTATTAGGTGTAAGGATCAACAAGTATAATTTAAGTATCTTGCTTGAAACTTTGCTTTTATGATTATATGCAATATCACCTGCCCAACACTGTTATTACTCCTTAAAATTTGCCTGACCAGTAAGTTACTCGCTGTTAAACCGAATAATTTCTCTTTTCCATTTTTCTACTGAGGTATGGGGTACAAAGAAGAGACAGATTGAGGTTGATGATGCACATGTGCTCTTCAGTAAATAGTAATATAAGGACCATGAATCCTTTAGTGAGACCAAGGCATTCTGCATTTATGTGTGTACAAGCCTAACTCTATTATCAAATGTGTAAGAAATTTTCACATAAACAATAAACACTGTAATAGTTTAGATAGTTTAACAGAAGCACTTAAGGGCTATACGGCTGTTTAATATGTTCAAATTTCTTCTTTTAGGAGAAGTTGAGGACACAAAGGTAGAAACAGTAAGAGTTTTAACCTTCAAATAATTGAAGTAAACTATTTGGAGTTGCTTTATGCAGGACTACATAACAAAAACTGGAGTGAGGTCATATCAGGATGTTATTATCTATTACAGCGAAATTATTACATACCAAAGGTAATATTAATTCACTGTTTGCAACTAAACAGGATCTACCGGTCCCAACTGCACCCTCCCCGTATCCTCGCACACTACCAAGTCCTCCAATAGCAAATGCTTGATAAGGAGCTATATCACCCACAATAGAACCACCTGTAAGGCTATCAGAGGAAAAGAAGCAACTTAAGGATATAATACAGAAGGTAAAAAAAACCCATAAGAGACTTCATTATAAATGTCTACTAAAAAAATAATTATACATTACTCTCTCAAAAATAGCATGAATGTCTTAGAAACAGTACTGTGTAGAAAAGTTCAAATTAGCTATATTCACAAAGACATTATTTCTTAATCTTCTAAAAGAAACATCAATATTTTGTGAGATGGATATACTGTTGAGAATACTTTTGCATGTTTTGAGTGACTCTCCTATCACTAACTATTTTCATTGTTAAATTATAAATCTTCTTATTGCTAATGTAAGCCATTCGAAACTCCTTACAAACTCCTTCCAGGCTACGTAATTATAGCAAGCTTCTCCTAAGCATCTATCAACGTATAATTAGGCAGATTAGCTGTAATTCTTCAATATACTTTTCTTACTAATATTGTGTGCTCGTGGACTTAGCATGTAACTAATACTAATTCCCTACATTCACCATTAAAAGGTATTTGTTACATTTTCTTGCCAAGAACCCAGGAAACTGAGTAATTCTCACCTGGTTAATAGAAAAGTAGGCCCAAGCTTAAGCCCCCTCGATGCAACGAACTTGAACCGGTTAAAGATTAGCCACTTAGATAGAAGAGGAATCCCTTGTTCTATTTGTAAATTAAGCTGAAAATAAGATAAGATAATGTTCAATATTGGATGTGTACTTAAAAGTACAAACTTGTAAGCATTCATATCATTTTCAATTAGGATGATGCAAGACTAGAAATATACTTTGGTGAAACTCCCATCATTTGCTCGTGCAAAACGAGACTCTTGCTTAAGTACTACCATACTGTCATGATGTGCACCACTGCATGCAAGGATTTCACAAATAAGATTAACATCAGTCTGCAACTTACGCAAAAAAAAAAACAAAAAAACATCAGTCTGCAACCAGTCGAATATACTTGTAGAAAACTATTGAGCTACCTGCAAGTCACTGGAAATCCATGAACATCTCTGGTGATCGAATGACCATTGTCATTCATTGGACGGACATGCTGCATTGGTTTATATTCAGAATTCATCCATTAAAGAAATTACAAGGTAATAACTAATTTTGGGACTTGAAGTACATGAAGAAAAAGCCCTGGCCACTCACTAAAGGCACCCACCTCAAACTTTACACTTGTTTTGCTGCTCCAGTTGGTGCCTGCAGGCTCACTAAGATCTAGTCCAGCAGATACTCGACAGAGATTCACACCTCCACTCCCTGAACGGGAGAAATTGTCGAAGGGCAAACCATGGATAGCGACCTCAGGTGAAACAGAGTGCTGGGAAGCAGGGAACATTGAGATACATGGTTCTTTATTCCATATCCAATTGAAATTTATATAACTTTAGGGCACATTATTCGTACTTGCACAGCTGAGGAAATTTTAGTAGAAAAACTTATGGCATGTAAAACTATATTTTGAATACCTAAAGTAGAACTGAAAATTTCTGTTGGCTATATATTGCCCACAGATAAAAAATATTATACCAAATTAATACGAAGAATGTTACAACTGTAAGGTGGCATTCAAACAATATAAGATCTCTTCTCACATACCGCATTATAATTCAAATAAAGAAACTCAAAATTCCAACAAACAACAAAAGTGATCTCAACCCCAATGCATTGCAACCATCACACTACTTCTTTCAAACTAGAGAAAACAAAAACATAAACAACATTCACCTGAAGGAACAATGTTTGTTGCGTAAGCCACTCAGGCCTCGGCTTTCTGTAAGCAATGGACACATTGGAATCATATAACCCTTTGTCCCACAATAAATCAAGCTTCTCACTTTTTCCGAATAAATTAGGGTGTTTAATGCAAAGACTGCAAACCAAACAATCAAAATTAATCAAAAATGTACACTTCACATCTATAATCTAATGTCAAACTTAAAATGTATCAAAAAATACCCACCTCCCAATAACAAGTGAGAGTGGACTACCAGTATCCCTATTCAAGAAAAAAAAATTCAGTGACTCAATAATCAAAAATTCATGTACCCTCCTCTTACAGGAGGTCGATGTTTCGAATCTTGTCAAATTGGCCTTAAAATTACACAAATGGGTCAAAACCTGAAGGGCTGAAGCATCAAAGCAGCACATAGCTTATGTGTAAAATCAACATTCAAGTCTACCTTAGCTGAAAAATCAAGAACCCACAAATAAAAACATATAAACACACACAAACATTCACAAATTCACACAAACAAGAAATGGGTATTTCAAGAATCATAAATTGAACCTTTGCCGGCATGGATGCTCTTCTGAGCTCCCATTGCACGTCAATTTCACAAACCACCATTCAAATGAAGCTCTTTATTGGTTCTTGAACATTGCTAATGACAATATATATAAATTAATATTAATATTTAATATAGATTAATATTATATATTGACACACTGATGAGAAAAATAGAGGATGAATTAAATGATTTGATCTGTAGAGTGTAGCAGAGGAGTTGTGGAAGTTATCTGTTTCTTCTGTGATTGGTTTAGTATCTGCCACTTTTGTTTGGCTACTGAAAATTTGCCCCGAATATTAATATCAACATCATTTTTTGTTTAAAATACAATGCTATTTCTGAAATTATTTTTTAATTAGAGTTCGCTGAAATATTACGCTCTATAAGTATATGAAATCTTTCAATTTATTAGTATATACTTCTTCATATGATGTGAAAATACCAACCTCCCGGCAATTACTACAAAATATAATCCAATACTTCTGATTATAAGTGTTTATTAGTGTTCTCAAAATCCCGATTTAACCGATCAATCCCCTGCATCGTTGTCAACTGATTCAATTTTGGAATCCGATTAATCTTTATAATTTTTTCTTATCGAAATATATATATAATAATTTATTAAAATTTAAATACTATATCATTTTTAATCTGAACGATTAAATAATTTATGATATAGTAAAGATACACTCCCTCTGTTTTTAAATATTTGACATTTTACTTTTTGGCACACAATTCTAAGAGCTTTGACTGCATACATAGAATTATTATTTTTAAATTTTTTTTTTGAATAGAAATATTAATCTTATACTTTAATTCACAAAAAGAAAAGTTTAAAAATATTAATTCTAGCTATGTAGTCAATACACTTAAAAGTGTGTGCACAAAAATTAAACGTCAAATATTTGAAAACAGAGGGAGTATTTGTTAATAAATAAACAATACAATAATAACTAAATATCAAATAATAAATAACCAATACAATAATAACTAAACATTAAATAACATTTTAATATTAAAATACATCCAATTTTCACTGCGACTAATCCTCTTTGATTAATCCTAAATTGGTAACTCAACTGATTAGATCCGATTCCCAATTTCTGTAACACTGACATTTATCCATTTATGTATCAAAAATATAGATCATTTAAGTTTGATCAACATATTTGTTCAGTGTACTTGTATGTATTTTGAAACATTGCACTTGTTCCCTATTAAATTAATCTTTAAACAATTGGTTTTAAAAGCACATGTTCTGACGGCAAATTTCCATTATGTACTTTACTCATCAAAATTTTACAATCATATTTGTTATATACATTTGTATATGACTTTGAACACTATAGAACATCTTGTACCTTGTGTTTTTTTATATGTAAATTATTACAAAACAATCATTATGGGAGGCACAAGTGTTTTTATAACAATGTTTGTCAAAAAGGAAGAAAGAATGTCATCAAATCAAAATGAATAATTTTCATTATTCTCCTAATCTAATCTTATGACATCAAGCATGTTGAGTGTTGTTTAACAACAGTGTTACACTAGATTATTATTCAATTTCAAAGAAAACAAGTTCTGCAACGAATTTATTTCCATGTACCGTGAACAGTGACTGAGTTTTAAAATATCCTATAACTATTAAGCAGACGAGTTTGATTTTCATCATGATATCTAGTTGAGTTGGTAGACGGTTGTATTTAATATTTTCTTATTTAAGAATAAAATATAGGAGAATATGTAAATCAGTTTAATCTCAACCATTTGTTATGTTTTTAATCTAATGGCTCTTAAATTCCATTGATCTAAAATTACCGGGACTCCATAAAATTCAACTCTAAAGGACATATATATGATAATTCAATCTGGCTCAAAATTATAAAAATAATTTATTGTTTAAGAATGATATAAGAATCATTTCATCACTATTTTTATTTCTTTCATTGTTGGCCTTTTTAATGTGGTAAAATTGATTAACAAATATTTTCAGCATAACTTTTTTTTCTTCAAACAAAGGTGTCAATCTAAGGCTTAATAGTTTAAAACTAAAAACATCACCAAACTAACTCCAAACTTGCAATTGGAATACTGAACTCAAAAAACTTTCAGTCGACTAACTGAGCTAATATAAACTTGCAATCGGATAACTGAACTTATTCTCAGCTTGTAATTGGGTAATCAAAGTAAAAAATTATACAATTATAACATATTTTCATTTGTATACATTTATTCACTCAATTAGAATTAATTTATTTACTTTTTAATATAAAAAATTAACAATTGAAATAAACTTTGTACTTATCAAAATTGTAAAAGAAAAGATAACCGTCTTACAAATGTATTATAGTATTCGGGATAAAATTGTAAGATTGAGAGGGATTGAGATACGAGGCGAGGGAGAGGAGGACGATTGAGAGAGATTCAAAAGAGAATAGAGAGGAAAGAGATTAAGGTTGTGTTTGACATTGTTGTTGCATACAGTAGTAGATCCACATATTTTTGGAGAAAATTGATTTTCAGTTTTTTGCAGGAAGTTGTCATAAAATTTTAATATCAAAACTCATCAAAAACATTATATTTATAGGGTCATGTTCTAGAGAGAACCACTAACCATAGAACCATAATTTTTTAAAATTAAAAAATATATAATATATTTGTTACATAGTCAAGGGCACTATAGACCCAAAATATTTAAGATAAAAATCAGCGCTCAATTTTGATTTGATTGACAACTTTCCAAAATTCACCGGCGCTACTACATCAGCAGCATCGAATCATTCTCGAATCATCAAATCTTCAGCATCTTTAAATCAAGCTTCTCTGTAGAAGGTGAGAACAATTTTATACATATATATACATACACTCGTCGATGAACTAACAAAACCATTGATTATACTTGCAGTGCACGAAGAACAGTGCAAACGAAGATTGTGCGATAACAACACAATGGATAAGATTAAGACTAGATTTTTTACCAAAACTTGTTGGTGTTCGATTGAAAGTCTTATCACAAAGCTAAAGTTACGAGTGGGGATATTGAGGTTCACATGCTGAACCTCTGTCTAGAGGAAGTCGTATCCACCATGTTTTCAAGTGTGTTGTCGGAGGTGATTAAAAACAATTATCGTGGAATGAGTATTGATGTTGATATGAAAAAGAATGTTAGAGAGCGTTCGAATTGAATTGTTATTACAAATATAAAATTCCACCATAACTGAAGTGGCACATAAAGCGGCACATAAAATTCCACCTTAACTGAACCGCTACATAAAGGTTCATATGCAGAACCTCTGTATATGGGAAGTCAAATCCAACAAGATTACAATTTGGTTGTTTGAAATGACTGAGAATAGTTATGGTGGAAGGAGTATTTGTGTGAATTGGGGAAAAAGTGACACAAACACTAAAGTTCATAGTACGAACCTCTATCTATTGGAAGTCAACACCAACAAGTTTTGGTGTTGATATGAAAAAGAAGGTTGTAATGTAGAGAGCGTTCAATTTGAAGTGTTAGTACAATTCTAAAATTCTGAAGCGGCACATAAAGGTTCATATGCTGAACCTCTGTATATAGGAAGTCAAATCCAACAAGATTACAATTTGGTTGTTTGAAATGACTGAGCATACTTATGGTGGGATGAGTATATGTGTGGAATTGGAAAAAAATGGTACAAACATTGAAGTTCATATGCTGAACCTCTGTCTATAAGAAGTCAAATCCACCAAGTTTGCAATTTGGTTGTTCGAAATAACTAAGCATAGTTATGATGGATTGATTATTTGTGTTCATTGGGAAAAAAATGGTACATTACAGATCATTTGAATGAAATATCATCACCAAAGTTAAATTTCCGATGCGAAACTTACAAGTTTCTATTAGCTACTTTTATTAATTTTTGTATCTTCGATCTTGTGAATCATAGATATAGTTGGATGATTATGTTTGGAGATTTTTATTTTATTCCTCATTACCTAATCGTGGTACAAGGAGTCATGTTCCTCTTAGAAACCTTGGTCTAGGAACCTTTAAATCTTCAAGTATTAATAAGGGATCTGTAGCAGAACCTTTGTGTATATTCACTTAAAAAAAGGGTTCTGTAGCAGAACTTTTGTGTATATTCACTTTAAAAAAAGGTTCTGTAGCAGAACCTTTGTCTATATTCACTTTAAAAAAGGGTTCTGTAGCAGAACCTTTGTGTATATTCACTTTAAAAAAAGGGTTCTGTAGCAGAACCTTTGTGTATATTCACTTTAAAAAAGGGTTCTATAGCAGAACCTTTGTGTATATTCACTTTAAAAAAGAAATCAAGTAAAGGTAAAATTAAAGTACACTGAGATTATAAACGTGAAGAGGAAATGTGTAAGAATAATAGAGCTGCCAAGATTAGTGGAGTTCATTTTGTAAGAATTATAGTACGAGAGGTTATTGTAGTTGAAGGTCCATCAACCGTTAAAATCTAATGCAGAACCTCAAAGTCCTGATGTATAAAAATATAGTTGTCATGTAGAAAAGTCCCTATATAGTAACCAGTTGGACAATTCTTGAGAATTATCTTAGCCTCACATTCACACTTACGAGTATTAGTCCTTCTACGTTTAATCGTTTTCCCCTCAAACCTTCCGGCGCTACTACACTCTACATATTTATGTGTCATGACTCCACCTTTGTATTTTGCAGAGCTCTTACGTACAACAAGCCCGCATAGTCGCCCATATTCAGTATAAAATTCAAATACAGCTTCAACATCTGGAAACATCTGATTAACATATGGCTTGGACTTCTTATCACATTTCGGTATCCAATATTCTTCTCCGTCAGGTGATGTGTACTTGTACGAATCCACATAAATATCTTCATTGAGCTCATTAGTCTCCCATGGAATGCTGAGTAGCAGATTGTGATCCGTTATTTTCAACAGATATAATGTAAGATAAACACGTAGATTGTCAAAATATATAAGAATTGGTGTGCAACAGCAAAACCTAAAATAAAGAGACGTGAGTATACATTCGTGTTTCTTCATGAACGCCCTCCATTGAGTACCAAATGAAAGAACACGGAATGTAGTGTATGGAAAAATATGAAAAACAATCTGAAAGTAATACATACAGCTAAGTTGTAACTGTTGTTTATGATTGATTTTGATTGATTTTGATTGATTTTCAATAAATGACAATATATGTAAAATTACACCACTATCCTTATAATTGATTGTACATATTTTATACTGATTGTCATATTATTTTTAAAGATTCCCTACGTTAATCTTGAGCCATTAAATCCAAATGAATCCAACGGTTGAGAATTGGTTCTATGGTTCTATTTTAAGCCTTGGTTCTCTCTAGAGCGCGACCACCCTATATTTATATTATATTTTTAAAATATGTAAATATCAAAAAGATTGAGATGAAGAGAGAGGAGAATGGTTGAGATTGAGAAAGAAAATAGATCGAGAGAGATGAGAGTGATTGCAAGTTTATTTTTGTTGAGTACCGCATATAAAAGTTTATTATTATTTCAGTGTACTTAGTTACAAGTGTTTATAAATTTAGTAATGTAAATGCAAGCTGAGATTGAGTTGAGTTTTTTAAGTTGCAAGTTCAGTTTTTATTCTATTATTTATGTTAATCACTGTTACCTAATGTAAGTTTTATTTTTTTGAATTATGTAAATGCAAGTTTTTTAAGTTCAGTAACTCAATTGCGATTCCATACAAAATTTCATCATCAAATCAAGATCCCCACTTACAATTAACTTACAATTAAGAAGCGAAAACAAAACTCTCACCAGGGAAGGAAAACAGCTTGAAAATACAAGTCGAAATTCGAAATAAAAGCAAACGGAAAACAAATCAAAATAAAAAAAAACTTAGATCTAATATCGAAGCCACAAGATAGACGTTTAACTCTTTAATCCGATAAACTCCGCTTGAATCGAATAAAAAATAAACTGAATATAGAAGAAAAACAAACCAAACCTAATCAAAATGATTGAATTTCCTCCCCAAAGAAGAAGATTATTGAAGCAAACAAACCAAAAAAAACAAATAAAAGATTTTGGAACTTCCACTAGTGAAAGCCGATGGAAGCCTCCCACACAATTGAGACGACTACTTCAAAATCAGAAAGAATTTGAATGTTTGTAAGAGAGAGAATTTTTTACATTTTCTATTAGTTGTTTTCAGCACAACTTATATCGTAATTTAAAAAAAAATAATTTTTAAATTTATATAGATTTCAAATAATAATTACTACTCGGGACGAAATATAAACAAATTAGTATTAGTATTAGTATATACTAATAATTAATATAAATTCTCAATCTGTTTCAACACACCAATATTCATGCCTTTTCTCTTTGTTGAAATCAAAAAGCTTCTATACATGACCTCATTCTCATTTCATTTTTTTATATTAACCAATTTTCCATGTTATAAATTTATAAAATAATATAATATATTTTAATTGTGAACTCATTTCATGATGTAAAAAATAAAAATGCTCACAAAGTGATCCTCTAGAGTCACACACACCTGGAGACAGTAGTGTTTGGCTCCCCCTCTTTTTCCCCTCCTTTACGACTTCACTCAAAACCTAACTTATTTCTCACTATACACACACCTATACACACAGATATTTATTCAAATTCAACTCAATTTCAAACCTAGGGTTTCTAATTCATGCAATTTCCCCCAATTTCAACTCACTAATTGCACCAATGGACGTCGATTCCGACCAGCCTTCTCCGATCCAGGCCGCCGATACGAAGCCGAGCTCGGATCAATCTCAACTCGAGCCCGACGCGAACTCGTCGGGATCTGCGGCGCCGGCGCCGGTCGCCGGGCCGAGACATGCGCCGACTTATTCGGTCGTGAATGCGATTCTCGAGAAGAAAGATGACGGACCGGGGCCGAGGTGTGGACACACGCTGACGGCGGTGCCGGCGGTGGGGGAGGAGGGAAGTGCGACGTATATTGGACCGAGATTGATTTTGTTTGGAGGTGCGACGGCGCTGGAGGGGAATTCGGGCGGTGGTAGTGGGACTGGAACTCCTACTTCTGCTGGAAGTGCTGGAATTAGTAAGTTGTGTTTTTCGAGTTGTCGATTCGTTTCTACCTTGCCTGTTAATTTTTTGAGTTTTCGCGTTTGTTTTCAGTCTCCGAGTTTGTTATTTTCTTTAAGTTTGTGAGGAGCTTGTTACTTTTTAGATTTTTTGTTAGGATTAATTTTAAGTTTTGGAGTTGGATGAGTTCAGTAATTAGCTTATGAAGTGCTGAAATAAGTATGTTATAATATATATAGTGAGTTTGATTCAGTTCATTTCTAGTTTGAAGTTACTGCCATATGAAGTGCTGAAAATAAGTATGTATGTTAAAATATATATTGTGAGTTTGTTATACTAGATTTTTTTATTAGGTTTTATTCTGAGAGTTTAATCGGTTATTTTGGTGTACTTTGTAGAGGTAGTTTATTATGAACTATGAACTTTAGTTTGCTTAGTCCTACTTCACTTGGACGTTGCACTTGATAATAAGTTTCTTTTCTGTCAGTTTTTGTTGGTGTTTATCTGATTGGTTTCTAGTTAAGGAGTTTAGATAAGTTTGGTTATTTACGTTAAATGTTGGTTATATTGAATAATGAATCTGTAGTTTTGCTTGCGTGTGTAAGTTATTTTGGCGTTGTGCTTGGTAATATGTTTTTTGTTTTTATGAACCTACTGAAGTAATCCAAGTTTTGTATTCATTACTTGATTGTTGTCGGTTTGTGAAAGATACAATGTCTTCGGAAGATATTGGATATGCTGCATTTATAAATACAGTAAATATAATTTGGTATCCGGCATTACCTTACTGAGTTTCAACCTTTAAGATCTTAAATGTGCTGAAGGCATTAATAAGTGAATTTTATTAAGCAGTGGTAGTTCTGTTTGGAGTCTTTGGACTGTACGTCTAAGTTCTGAATAAATTAGTTGATTTTTAAGCTGACTGGCTAGTTATAAGCTGATTGTAGTGACGTGGACTTGAGTTGTCACACACACACACACACATTTATTTATTTATTTATCAGGGTAGGCAGTGTCACCCTATCGTTATTGGATACGACAAATAGTTGATAGACTAATAATGGGTTAGTTATCCAACTGTTTACTAACTGGAGCGAAATCATTTACTTAACCAATATTTTTTGTGATATTAAATGATTCAAAATTATAATGATCAAATTGAGACAGTAGCAAGATTTATATTTTAAATAAAATATATTTAGCCAATATATTGTCAACACTTTCTGGAAAATTGATGATAACTATTAAATAATTGTATGCTTATTCTATTAGTTTATAGAATAGTGACCATCATGGATTAATCGTCTTTTAAGAAAAGAAAATTAAAATAAATGCAGTACTTGCCACGCCACAACGAATAGGAGCAAATATTTTCGATCAAGGAAATGGACTTGACGGAGTGATAATTCTATGAATTATGATGACTAATTTGATATTTTTAATTCTCGATTCTCGATGATATTAGCTGAGTATTGAGGTTTGGCTATACTTGAGCGATCATCTTGATGAACCCGATTAATAATGTCATATTTGATATTTTTAAACTCTCCATAATTGTCCTTTAACTTGACGATTTTAAAGTTAAAACTTAATTTATAGATGAATTGAAATTCAGTCTAAATGTCCAAGTAATTTGCTTACTTGTTGGTTGTTATGCGGAGAAATTTTCTTCGGTTGTGCATTTCATTTTACTATACATGTTTAGCTATGACTTGTGAGATAATAATAGTGGCTGTGTTTTTTTTTTTTTGTCACAAGTGGCTGTGTTAAATATAATTTAACTTCTCAATTCTCATATATATATATATATATATATATATATATATATATATATATATATATATATATATATATGTCAAGTTTGTGATTGGTACCATTGCATTGATTGTTATGTTTTTACTTGTGAACCTACTACTGAAAGTTCCTTGATGTGGTTGTTATGCTTCCTTTGTTTTTCTGTCGTGTTGGACATTTGTTGCTTGCTTGGGTTGTTGACCTGAAATAAAGGGGCCAGTCGAGCGTGTAAAAACTTAGTCATCGTGAGTTTGAGAATGAAAAGTGTCAAGTAGGGACCGGATGATATAATTGCCCAGCCTGACCTGGAGAAAGGGTAGAATAGCAAAATGTTATGTAGCTTTTATTTCAAGTGAACGTATTGTCATTGAAATCCGCTTATGTATATGTCTATTTTTATCCTTAACTTTAGCCATCTATAAGTTAATATTATACACATGAATTTTTCTTTTTTTCTTTTTATGTTCTTAAATTTTGTTGACCAATCGTGTGAAAAATCTGAAAAGCCTACTCTGGTAAAACCATTTTAGTAATTTTTTTTATTTTGTATAATTGTGATTTGGTATATGTTGCCGGTTTTGCCAATATTCTAAATTTGTGTAGTAGAGCCTTATTTGTGTAATATCACATTTTGGTATATGCTTAATAACAGTAGACAATATTTGATAAAAGATGACATACTTTGCTCCTTATAGAATAATATATCATATACTTGTTAAGATGAAAACATTCCCTTTTAAAAATGTATTTTTTTTTAATTTTTTTTATTTTTTGCTTTTTGGTACAGGATTAGCAGGGGCTACATCTGATGTTCATTGTTATGATGTTCTGACAAATAAATGGTCTAGGTAAGTCTCAATATGATCACTCAGGTAGTTTTTGGCACTTCTAGTTAATTGCTTAGCCGGATTGGGTGACTTTAGTACAGATTTACCATCATTCTAAATTTGATTTGTAATATATATCTGCAGAATCACTCCATTTGGAGAGCCACCAACGCCAAGGGCAGCTCATGTGGCAACAGCTGTTGGTACTATGGTAGTGATCCAGGTTTGTGTACAACTTGCATTTTCAAAATTCCATCTGGTTTAGTAGGATGGTGTTTTGTATTTATTTTTTTCTTTTAAGCATCGATTTCTATCCATACAGGGTGGAATCGGTCCAGCTGGGTTGTCTGCTGAGGATCTTCATGTTCTTGACCTGACACAGCCAAGACCACGATGGCATAGGTTAGAACCGTTTATGAAATTGGTATTTATTAATGAATGTGTAACAGATGCAAGGAATGATGAAAGCTTGTATGTACTTTCTGATGCATGTATACGTGTATGTGAATCATTATTTTTATAGAAAAAATTTAATTTTATTGTAGAGTGGTGGTTCAAGGCCCGGGGCCTGGGCCTCGTTATGGGCATGTGATGGCTCTGGTCGGGCAAAGATATCTAATGGCAATTGGCGGAAATGATGGTCAGTCTCTGTTTTATTATGCTTCTCAGCTGATTATTATTTATACCTTGGACGGCCTTTGGTATGTAAGACAAATTTGGTGATTTATAAACAGCAAAACGACCTCTTGCTGATGTATGGGCGCTGGATACAGCTGCCAAACCATATGAGTGGCGGAAACTAGAACCCGAAGGAGAAGGTCCACCTCCATGCATGTACATATCTTACTCCTTATCTATAATATTATTGCTACATTAACATTAGAAAAAGAATTATTGGCAAATCAGGTTATAATGATGCTATGTAATGAATCGTTTGGGTAGACTTGATGAAAAAGAAAAAATGTACATATTTGGGGACGGCTTATACTAGTTGTAGTAAAAGCCGTGTCTTCTGTGTTGGTGAAAATTTTGTGATTGCTTATTAGCCAATAATACTTCAAATTAGGTATGCTACTGCAAGTGCACGCTCTGATGGGCTGCTTCTGCTTTGTGGAGGGAGGGATGCAAACAGTGTTGTAAGTTATCCCCTTTTTTAATTAATAATTCTTGGGTTTGCGTAAGGATGTTGCTTTTCAGTTCTTTTGTCATTTTGATCGTAGTTTTCTCGTCTCAAACACTGGTTTTAGCTATTCGTTAGAAACTTAGGTATTTTGATGGCCTCATCTTTTTATTTGCGAAAGATGGCAATACAAAGAAGATGCACTTGTTCTGAGTGCTGTTAGGTTCTGGTTTTGCAAATGTTTCACAGATCATGAATTTGCTTCGCGATTGCCGTTTTCTGTACTCTTGACAACTTAGTACGCCATGGTTATCTCTTCCTTGTTAGTTGCTTTAGTTGTGCAGGAATATGAAAATTTTTACTCTGGGAAAGATGCAGCAGCCTTTAGAATATTCAGTATTTATTGCTGGCTGCATTTTAATGGAGTTTTTACTTCCCCTTCATCTCTAATCAATGCCTTCAAGTTTTCCAGTATTTTTAAGTGGCTTAGTAGCAGCTCTATTATCAGAGTTTCATGTCTGATGAAAGAATTATTGATGTGAGATTCTCAAAGTCTCATGCTAGTTAAGTATCTTGATGCCCAAGCAGGCTCTCAAACCATTAATATGATTGCCACTTGGAAGGTGATAAGTCGCTCATCAGGGTGTGAGGTCATGCCTTCTTAGTTATGCCAAGCACATTCTCCTTTTGTCTTTGCTCTTTATCTATTGTGGCACACTCGATTTTGATTGTTTAAAAGCATCTCAAGCATTTATGTTTTTAAAAATCAAGTGCGTTGCTTCTGGGCTCGGAAGGTCGCAGTTTATCTATAGACAAATATTAAATAAATTATGGTCACTATTGATTGTTTAAAAGTTTTTCATGTATTTTATTATATTCTTTTAAATCAAATGTGGTACTTCTGCCTAGAAACCGTCTGGGCCTAGGAGATCACAGCTTATCTATAAACAGATCATTAAAATAATATGGTCTTTGACTTGCATATATCCATGTATCTATGATCATGTATATATTCCATCTTATGCATGCCTGCAATTACAGCATTAGATCAATAACTTGCTGCTTCATGTCAAAGTTGGCAAAACTTGTTAGTTATTAAAGCTAGGTATTCATCTCTATAACTTTATGAGTTGTGACATATTCTAACCCTAAATTATAACATCTCTTTGGTACCACAACAAAATATTATATGTACTTGACCTTCCATTATTTAGGAAGTGTTTTATATGCTCTTATAGCTTAAGTAAGTTAACATAGAATATTTTTGATTCTTGCAGCCACTGGCTAGTGCATATGGCCTTGCCAAGCATAGAGATGGTCGCTGGGAATGGGCTATTGCTCCTGGTGTTTCACCGTCTCCTAGATATCAACATGCGGCTGTGAGTCTTTTCCGCCAACTCTCGTTTGTCCTTCAATGTTACCTTTTCATATCCTAAAGCTTATGTTTGTTCTGTGGGGATAGGTTTTTGTTAATGCCCGTCTCCATGTTTCCGGAGGGGCGCTTGGTGGTGGGCGCATGGTAGAGGACTCTTCAAGTGTTGCAGGTTTTTATCTCGCACTAATCAACTCATAAATGAACTTCTTTTAGATTTTTTAGTCTTCTCATAATCCTTCACATGCAAAGTACTTATCTGGGTGTGATAAAAAGTATTGATGGTCGAATGTGTTGCATCCAGCCATTCTTGCACATGCATTTATCTTGCATGATTTAGGGTTTACTACAAGGACACTGGTTTATGATGACTGCGGCAATTACAACTTTGTACATATTTTCTTTAATTTAATGTTCATTTTCTTGGCAATGAGTGTTCCTATTCAAATAGCTATCGAGCCTTGAGGAATATGGTTAGAGTAGGTTCTCTATGATGATCATCAGTCTTGCAGTTTGTCATAAATTTTTAACTAATCTACCATGATAAATGTCTCCAGAAACGTTTTCATGTTCTTTTCTAGACATCTTAATTGTACGAAGAGGTGCCTCCAACTGTGCCGTTGTAAAATCTGTCACAACTAAAGTAATAGTCTATTTTTAAATTTTCTGGTCATTATAGATTGACGTATTATTTCCTGGTTGACTGAATCGTACATTGCTTGCGATACCTATTTAATACTATTATTTATAAAAATTGTATAAGCTTCATGTCAAGTACTTGGAACACTGACTTCAGATTAGGCAGAGGTTACATTTTTTTCTGTTTCTACTGTGTACAGTTCTGGATACTGCAGCAGGAGTATGGTGTGACACTAAGTCTGTTGTTACTAGTCCAAGGACAGGTAGATACAGTGCTGATGCTGCCGGTGGAGATGCCGCAGTTGAATTGACAAGGCGCTGTAGGCATGCAGCTGCGGCTGTGGGTGATTTGATATATATCTATGGTGGTCTACGTGGAGGTAAGCTGGCTAATTGCAACAGGGAATCTTGTTGGTTTGATAATTTGAGTTGGAATACGCTGCTTGTATTGAATCATTAGATACTGAATCAGGGAGTAAAGTTCAGATGAAGTTGACTGTTTAGTAATTATGCATTAAATCTGTCTAACTATGCATGATCCACGGCCTATCTATGTCTCAGAGGCTATACTAAATTGATGCAGCCCGGGCGAGGGAGTGCAAGTCTAAATATAAAGGCCCTGTTTGGGAGTTAGTGGTTAGCTGTTAGTGGAGATTTAGATGTTTTGGCTAGCTGATTGAAGTAGATATTTTCACTAGCAGATTGAAGTAGCGGTTTCTCGTAAAACTGTTTGGTAAATAGTTGACACAAACCAAAACCTCTAAGCTAAAAAGCTTCTTAAAGTAGCTTTTTCAAAATTAGCTTTTTGGATCCAAACCTCTATTTCAATCCCCTGACTACCAAACATTAATATTAGCGGATTCTAGTGGTCAAACCCTTTAATTTTGCCCAAAACCTCTAACTTCCACGCCAAAATAAATAGGAGCGTCAATAAAGTTTGTATATGAATTAGTGCGCTTGCTAGGGCATTGATTCCTTGGCCCTTGTTTGTTCAAGCCCTTGAATTGTCTAGTGTTTTTTGCTAGTTTCTGCTAAAAGTCTCACTTGCGGCACCTGTTTTGTGTTTGGTATTTAGTCTAGTTACGGCTGCAGGTTCACTAATATATTTTCAATTTTTCCCAACTACATGGCATGGTGAACACAGTTCTAGTTCCTTTTGTGTAAGGGAGATAAGTCCTCGTGAGCTTTAAGCTCTCTTGCCACTAATCAACAACTAAACAATCATAACCTAGGAACAATACAAGTATACAACTCAATCTAAAGGCTCTTCATATATATAGGCAGTTGCTTGTCTTTTTTATGTATGAAAGACTTTTGAAGGCCAGCACAATGTATACCAGATATAGCAGCGACTAATTTTAACGTTCCCAGACTTCAAGTTTAAGAACAAAGTCTAACATTGTTTAAATGGTTAAGTTTATAAACGTCGATATAAAAGGTTTGTATCGAAGAATATTAAATTAAACTTTCATGTAAGTAGTTCCGTTAATATAGGATGACAAAACAAATAAAGTTAGTTTTGGTTAAACTCTTTCAAAATAACCCACTCCTGAATAATAATAAAAAAATCTGGATCTGGAAGTCATCTTCTGATTCTGGGCGTAAAGAGCTTGGCTTGCCGAGATGTTCTTTTATTTAGTTCCGCTTGCTGAAATGAATCTGATTCTACTTTGTGCAACTCCATATAGTATGCTGTTGTACTTGGATATTCCCCCAAGACAACATGAGTCCAGTACAAAGCAACATACTTTTTTAATTGATGACAAGCATTATAGCTTGCTGTCATGTCATCATCCAAACTCATAGGGTTTCACTTCTATACTAAGGCGAAAGGGAGATACAACATAATTAATAGGATCAACCATGTTTAAGATAAATTTCTGTTCTTTCTTTTTCGTATGTAGTTTGGGCGGAATATTTTGTGGTGACATATGTGCAAGTGTTACGTAAGCCATCTTCAGCTCCAGGTGCAGGAAGCTGATGGTTAATTTTGCTGGTTGTCATATCTTTGATTCTACTTGCATGTTATTATTACTCCGGGACTTAAATTTAGTAGTATGCAGAGGCCAATCATTTAATAGAGACTTGAGTTTTGGACTGGTGTGCATAGTCCGTAGATTCTATGCGCCAACAAGAAGACTCATCTGTTGCTGCTATATTTTTAAATCCTAAGGTTCTTATAGGTTTAGCATGACTTAAGATGTAAGTATCTAACCGTAATTTCTGAGAGATCTTTGCAGAATCTTCATCAAGCCCCCCAGTCCCCCCGACCGACCTTGTATAATTTAGGCTCCCTTCTAAAATATGTTTGCAAATATTTTTACTGGCTGCTTTCCAACCTGCGCTTTTGTATAATTTGGGTCCACTACTCCACTAGTGAATGATGAAATGCTAATGCTGTTACATAACACTGGTGTGCACTAAGAAGTTTCATATGAATTGTCTTCTTTTATAGGTGTATTGCTTGATGACCTACTAGTTGCTGAAGATCTAGCCGCAGCTGAAACTACAAATGCAGCCTCACATGCAGCAGCAGCAGCTGCATCAAATGTACAGGCTGGAAGGTTGGGAGGAAGGTATGGGTTTGTCGATGAAAGAACACAACCAAATTCTGAAGAAGCTTCTGATGGTGCTGTGGTGCTTGGAAATCCTGTTGCCCCTCCTGCTAATGGGGATATGTATAATGATATTAGCGCTGAAAATGCCGTGCTCCAAAGGTGGGGTATTTAATGCATAAACCCCATTCTAGTACTCTGTTGTGATACATTTTTTTTAACTTTTGAAATTCCTTCTGTTTTATTCTCTTTAGCTACTAGTAAGTTTAAGATTCTTGCTGGTTCCTTTTGTCTGGAGTCCCTTGTGTTTCTAATTGTCAAATATTCCCGCCAAATTTTATTTATCTTGAACAATGAATGCCTCTAGACTGGTAGCTTGATGTAGTTTCTTGTTCAGGAGACTGAGCAAGGGGGTTGATTACTTGGTCGAGGCATCGGCGGCAGAAGCAGAGGCTATTAGTGCAACCTTAGCTGCTGCTAAAGCGCGGCAGGTCAATGGGGAAGTTGAACTGCCAGACAGGGATAGGGGATCAGAGGCCACTCCTAGTGGAAAGCAGATATCTACCCTTATCAAACCTGAGTCTGCAATAAATAATTCTACTCCAGCTGGTGTTAGGCTGCATCACAGAGCTGTCAGTCCCGAAACTAGGACTAATTTGTTTTTCTTATATATTTTGTCAGAATTCATTGTGCTTATTCTTTGTATGCACCTGTAGGTAGTTGTAGCTGCAGAGACTGGTGGAGCTTTAGGTGGCATGGTAAGACAGCTCTCAATTGATCAATTTGAAAATGAAGGCAGACGCGTAAGTTATGGGACACCAGAAAATGCAACAGCAGCAAGGAAACTTTTGGACCGGCAGATGTCTATAAACAGTGTACCTAAAAAGGTAGAGAGGTTTATATTTGCTTTGAGTCTGTGAAGGTGTGTTTGGTACTGTCTTTTTGGAGCCAGTTTGGGTTTAATGGTTTAATATTTGACCTCATTTAATGGACTCTGGTGCTTAGGGCAGTTGGTCCAGACTGCATTGTCCACCAAATGATTGTGTCATTTTTCTTGAAGTAGGTTGCAAACTATGTTACTCTGACTCTTCTATGTAGGTAGTCATACCCGTGTCCGACACTTGGACACGACACTTATTCCATGTCGGATCCCTTGACTGAAACATGAACACTTTGACCAACTAAAAGACAACATATAAGTTGAATATGTAATGCAAACCAGAATAAAAAAACAAAAGAAAGAAGCAAAATCATAAAATAAGTAGAAAAGATCCCTAATATGCAAAATACCTTACAAAATTGTGGTTGATCAGAGAATGATATTTATTTTATGATGAGGTAGCTACTTACCATGCTTGTTTATTAATGTTTTATGCCGTAATACCGTACCCGTGTCCAAAAAATAGGACAGAGTCCCCGTGTCCCCAATTTTAAGATCTTTAGAGTCCGACACTTGGATATCTATCGTGTTGGACACTTCGTACCTGAGTCAGAGTAACATAGGTTGCAAATTAAGATGTTATTTATGTCAGAACTAGAATGAAAACTCAGCATGTTGTATATGAGAGAAGGGAGGCGGGGGGGCATTGGTGCTTGTAAGCACGACTTCCTGAACTCTTGGCTTATGGGTGGTGAGTGGTCTGCGGAAGGCGTATCCGCTGCACTTGTAATCTTCTGTTATAATACTTAATAAAAATTTCATATTAGAAAATTAGAATATATACTAGCCAGATTTACTATATATATCCCTGGTGAGAAACCAGTTTGGTTTTTAGACTTTAGTTTGAAAAAGGATCTAAATATCTAATTGATATCCAAGTGTGCTATAAATTTCTCCACAATATGGGTTGGCAATTTTTCTTGTCTGCTATTATTATGCTGACCATGCATCATTATTATCTTTGGATGTAGTAAGCTCCCATTAATGTAACTGTTAAGTTCTCCTAACTTCTAACATCCAGTATTATGCTGTCAGGTAATTGCTCATCTTTTAAAACCTCGTGGTTGGAAACCTCCTGTTCGCCGGCAATTCTTTCTGGACTGCAATGAAATAGCTGATCTATGTGATAGTGCCGAAAGAATTTTTTCAAGTGAACCTAGTGTACTGCAACTTAAGGCTCCTATCAAAATATTTGGTGATCTGCATGGGCAGTTTGGAGACCTTATGCGGCTTTTTGATGAATATGGGTCACCATCTACTGCTGGAGATATAGCGTATGTGTTTTTTATGCATATTTTAAATAATTTAGTTCTAGTAATGTTTTTATATTCTCACTTTATTGTACTTGGTACACACACACACACACACACACACTCACACACACATACATACGTAAACACAGATAACATATATAACCAGAATACACCATTGCTCAAAGAGAGCTGTTACGGCTTAACAAATATAATGTTGAAAATAAAGAGTTATCTTGGGTTGTATGGCACGTCAACTCCCTTTTTGTTTTTTGCTGAACTTAAAATACCGGACCTTTATTTTATCTGGTTGTTTATATCTCATGTGATTTTAACTATATCATTGATCATCAGGTACATCGATTATCTCTTCTTAGGAGATTATGTTGATCGAGGCCAGCATAGCTTGGAAACTATTTCCCTTCTGCTTGCTTTAAAGGTACTGGCGTACTGCTCATGTTTGTCTAAAGTGTTTTTACAGTTATTCCATTGTTCTGCTCTTGCCCCTCACCTTTTTTTCCAAATCATATGTTATTGTGTTAACAGGTCGAGTATCCTCTAAATGTACATTTAATTCGAGGAAATCATGAAGCTGCAGATATTAATGCCCTTTTTGGCTTTCGAATAGAATGTATTGAGCGCATGGTATGCATAATATGTGATGTATATATGTCACTATATTTCAGTTTCTTTGATATATAATCTTCAGTTCCACATGTAAATAACTATACTAAGCAATATGCAAAATAGGGCGAGAGAGATGGGATTTGGGCATGGCATAGGATAAACCGATTGTTCAACTGGCTTCCGTTGGCAGCTCTTATTGAAAAGAAAATATTGTGTATGCATGGTGGCATAGGAAGGTCGATAAATCATGTCGAACAGGTTGAAAACCTTCAGCGTCCAATCACGATGGAAGCAGGTTCCATTGTTCTCATGGATCTTCTATGGTGGGTGCATCTCATTTTATATTGGTTTGTTTATTGGGTAGCTATATTTCTTTTGTAATTCAGACATGCTTATTGCATAAGTTTGTGCTTGTAGGTCAGATCCCACTGAAAATGATAGCGTGGAAGGTTTAAGACCAAATGCGAGAGGTCCTGGGCTGGTTACTTTTGGGGTTAGTATTGTTCTATTATTGTTGTGACTTTCTTTTAGGCAATTCAAGAACCAGGAAATATGTTGTCTGATAATTAAGTTGCTTATTATGTTTACTTGATTTTAATACTTTGAACCGTCTGGCCTACTTTGTCTTATTGATTGGTTTCCATTGAATAATGCTGCATGCTTTTGGCTTATCGTTTAACATCCTTGTTTCAGCCGGATCGTGTGATGGAATTTTGCAACAACAATGATCTTCAATTGATTGTGCGAGCTCATGAATGTGTTATGGATGGCTTTGAGCGTTTTGCTCAGGGACATTTAATTACCCTTTTTTCAGCCACCAATTACTGTGGTATGTTTTTGCCTTGGTATTTGCGGAGATTGAAGATGCACAAACCTTTGTTTATATTTTTGGGGTATATTCAGGTACTGCAAATAATGCTGGTGCCATTTTAGTCCTTGGTAGAGATCTGGTGGTTGTACCTAAACTCATTCATCCATTGCCGCCAGCACTTACATCACCAGAATCATCACCTGAACGTCACATAGAGGATACTTGGATGCAGGTACCACTATTTCAATGATTCACTATATTTGTGAAATTGTTTTTTGATTTTAACAGCAATGCACCTGATTTCCCATCGACCTTGTGTCCATTTATTTTACGGTGGTATTAGGAACTCAATGCTAACAGACCGCCAACACCTACAAGGGGTCGTCCTCAAGTTGCCAATGATAGAGGTTCGCTTGCTTGGATTTAGAGGCCTGGTTTCCAGGTTGCTCCCTTATACCATCCTGTATAATGTTGCCATCTCAGAATATCTGGTTTTCTGTATATAGCATGAGGCCATATGGAGGGGTTTGCCGCAAATTTTTCAAGCTTGTAATCGGCTCCTGTTAGAGGTGTGAAGGTTTTCAGCAAAGGGTTCTGTCCATTCTCGCATCTAACAGACCTTCAAACCATTGAAGACATTAGTCAAGAACCCATGATGCTGTTCGCGGATAGGGTTTTACAAGTCGACCTTTGTACATTTGAGCTCGAGTCAGGTAGAAGTTGAAGTCTTGCTTGTTACTTTTTTTTTTTTTTTGGGGTGGGGGGGGGGGAGGATTTAAGTCTGGGTATTTTCTGTAGTCCTATATATTGTGGTTTCCATTGTTTTAGATAGTGCTTCTCTTATGATTTTTTTCCTGAGATAGGACATGAGGGGTCCCCGTATAATTGGTGAGTTGTGATATTGAAATCAGTCTTCTTGGGAGCTGTGTCATATAGGCGTCTTGGTGTCTGAGCATGTAATTTGTAATTTATATTGTACAATTAGTTTGAAGATAAGAATTTTACATGTATGAGCATATGATATGAAAGGTATGGTGCCCTCTTTCTTTTCTTTGTACATGCTTGTGCTATTAATAACATAGCAATTGACATGTGTCCCGGTCTTGTAGAATCTTAACCGTGATTTCTGCCCTGTTTACCACTGCAGTGAGTTGTACCATTTTATGTATTCTTTCACTTCAGTCCG
The DNA here is from genome assembly GCF_001625215.2 of Daucus carota subsp. sativus. Lineage (NCBI taxonomy): Eukaryota > Viridiplantae > Streptophyta > Magnoliopsida > Apiales > Apiaceae > Daucus > Daucus carota. The sequence continues at coordinate 59,553,256 of NC_030383.2, read as the reverse complement.
ATTTTATACTCATTTTAATAACTTTTTGGTCTTTGCAGTGAGGTTAAGTAACTCTATTGATTTTTTTGTAGCATCGTAAGCTGCCAAGAATCTATAAAAAATTGATGGCATTGATTTGTTGCTATTAAACAGGAGAATTGAAACCTCTTAAGTTATGCACTTTTGCTTGACTTTTATACGGTGAATGTTCTAAATGCTGAAACTTACAGATCACAATTATTTTTGATACACCTAACTTCTCGACGTTGTAGTTTTCGGAGTAACATTTTCGTTCAGAGCAAAAGAGAAGTAATATATATTTCTGTTGTGATAAAAGATGCTTAGTAAATAATAATTTGTTATTTAATTTTACATTAGGTTTCCTAAGTGAGGTTCTGTGTTGAAAATGTGGTGGTTTATTCTCGTTCGAACTGTTATATATTGTATATTGCTTGCAAGCAATCTCCGTCGTCCTTGAATGGAGTTGCTCAAACTTTTGAACTATAACAAGCAAAACCCTTCTAGATTACCCCCTTTGAAAAGCATGAAAGTATATATTTTTATCTGGATTGGTTTCATAGTTTGAGGTTGAGCGAGGATGCCAAATGCTATATATTATTGAGTGTTGTAAAGTTGTAGTATAGGCAAGTTGGTGGTGTATACGTTCTTATGAGGCAAAGATGAGTGCCAAAGGACAGATAATCGGTAAAGTAGGTTGCTCGCGAGCCTGAAACTGTAGAATTTGAAATGCAGCTAAATTTATCAAAGTTAGTTTGGGGTAAACGTAACTAAAATATTTGAGGTCGGCTCATAAATTATTCAAATTCATTTCGGTAATGATTGGGAGAAGTTTGAGTATGGTTGGAGATGTTTTAATATTTTGCCCTTGTTTGGGCAATGGAAGTAGAAGCTGTTTGTGATCTATTTAAGTTTTTATATTTTGTCTTTTTAGATCAAATTGAACTTATAATTTTTTAAGATTTTGTTAGATTTGAGTTTCTGAGTTGAGTTCAGATTGATCGAATTTTTGCAGGTAAGATTTGAAATTATGACTCGATTAATATATAATTCGAGAAAATTCTTTTAAGTCCAGTTTAAGATTTAAAAACTATGACAACGAAAATTGAATTTGAGCTCGAATTTGAATAATAACTCTGAAGATGATAATATTTGACTCGGCGGGACTGATTAAATAGTATAACTACAAACTTTTTGTATGAAATTTCACATTGACGATTAACTTTGACTAATACATTTCTAGTCGTTTTGAAAATGAACACACAAAAATGATTTGCAAGAGATCGACGCACACATTTTTGTGAGAACGTCAAACGAGTAGAAGAACCATTCTGTTTTCTCCTAGGTACTCCTGTTATTTGGACATAGATTATTATATTTATATGTGTATACTCGGCAATAATAATGCTTGATTCTTAGTTATATATTTTAATATACTTCAATTACATAATTTAAAATTTTATCTCCTCAACTTTTATTTGAACTTTTTGTACAGAAAATTTTAGATCGTCCAAATTATAATTAATATTTTAGATAGTTCAAATTATAATTAAATTTTATTAGATTGTAACTTTATATAATACGAGACCCTATATGCATACAATGCATGAGTTTTCAAATTAAAATTTGTCATGGTACATCGTTGATAACCATTTGGATTTATTTGAGCTACATAGCCCTGCTTTTTTATAATAAAATGTGTGTAAGTTACATATTATACATGAGTTTGGTTTAGGAAATTAAATCTTACAATAATGATATTAATGGATTTTTCTCAAAAATATTGACAATTATTATTTTAAAAATATAATATTCTACAAGATGGTCAAGTTCGTCTCATATAAATATAATAATTCCAGAAAGAGAAATGAGGAGAAATAAAATGAACTATCCAAAATTGTTTTATTTATTTGGTTTTGATTCGAAAAATAAATTAAAAAATTTATGATTAATTCTATATTTGATTTTCCCAATATTATATGATTTCAAAGGAGTCAAAGGTATTATGTTTATAATAATATAATTTATTTATATTATTAAAAATTAATATAATATCATTTAAAATTGTCTTTAATTTTTTAATAATTTAAAATATAAATTACATCAATTTTTTAGTATAAAAGCTATTTTTTATATTTTAAAATAATTTACACATATTTTTTATTTTTTAATGATTTCATACTATAAATATAAAAAATTAGAAAAAGGAAAATAGATATCTAATGACAATGGGGGAATGGGATAGTAAGAGATACTAGGTAAATCTAAAATAAAATAAAATAAATGACAATTTTAGTAAAAAAACACCCACAAATGAAATGACGTATAATAAAAAATGAAGATTTAATGAAACAAAAAATCATAATAGAAACCAATTTAATTATTTCCCATTTACTTTCACAACAGCCCCTAATATTAAACCCAGGGAGTAATACTTGTCGGCACCCTCGCCACGTTTCCAATTTCTAATATTATCTAAAGTGTTTTGGATGAATAATATTCTATTATAGTTATTTACTATTTTAATATTTATATTCATGTATGCACTAATGCACAATGCAATATTCAAATATGGATTATGCCTTGTACAGAACGAAAGTCAAATGGTTAACATGCCGATGGCTCTCGCCCTGCATATGCTCCGTAAGGTGCGACTTTGGAATAGTAAAACTAGAATCTGCTTTTATTATATTACCCGAGGCTTTAAACGTAAACATATGTCAATAAAAGCTAGGCTCTTCTGAATACTACGATTTTAATAATATTATATTGTGTGTAAATACTACGATTTTAATTATATTATATTGTGGGTATATACACACATACATGGTATTAAAAATAAAAATTACATAAATATATACAGCAAAACAAATTTTAATAATGAATTCAAAATAACCCATGATATATTAATATTTTACTCCTCCGTTCCAAAATAAGTGTCGCTTTGACTTTGTGCACGTAATTTAAGGTGCATGAAAAAAAATACTTCTACACATTATTTTTCAAATTTTATTTTTCTGGATAAAAAATATAGATGTTAAATTTTTATTTCAAAAAAAATTGAAAAATAATATGTAGAAGTGATTTTTTTGCACCTTAAATTACGTGTAAAAAGTTAAAGTGACACTTATTTTGGGACAGAGAGAGTAGTTAAATAAGATTTATAATCTCAATATAATATCGACAACACATATTTAATCTCGATTAATTAGTAGTCTTAAATCAAAATAAAGTACTAAATTTAGTTTCTAATACTGTTAATACGTCGTATTGTAATTATAATATATTAATACTGATAAGATTCAAATATTAAATATTTATAAATTCAAACATTTCTCATATCAAATTCTATTTTCTATAAATTTAACCAGAAAAGTGTTGCATATCAAATCGTATATACAAAGAAAATTCAGAATTATACAACAAAAATAGGTAATTCGATAAAAAAAAAATCAGCAAGAACTTGTTTCACTAACTATTTCTATAAGTCAACCAGATATAAATTTGGTATTTGTAAAAAAATTAATAACCCTGACATTTTCCATTGAACAAATCCCTGCCGTACCAAAAAATTGCCAAACTTTATTGTCCCCATAAATGTCAACTCGTTTCTTCATTTCTCAATGAATATATACTTGTCCTCCTTGGCACTAGCTGGCTAATCAAACTACTACTACTTCAACCCATGAGCCTCCTCCATCTCTCAATAACTATTCCATTTGGCATATCGCTGACTTTCTCTTTGTCAATATTAAACAACACCCTCGTCTCCCCCTCTTCCTCTCCACACACTTCTTCAATCCCTCAACTCCTACAAATCCTCTCATTTCTCTCCACTTTCCTCACAATTTGTAAAGTCAAAAATACTTGGTTTCTTATATAAACTTGATTCCTCTAAGTATTCACTCACTTGTGTTTTTTTTGAAGATTTATATTTTTTGGGTATTCAAAAAATGCCGGAAGTTGAAGTTCCTTCTCATTTTCTATGTCCGATCTCTATGCAACTCATGAAAGATCCGGTTATCGTATCGACAGGAATTACTTATGATCGAGAGCTCATTGAGAAGTGGTTGCTGACATGCAAGAACAAGTTTTGCCCCGTGACGAAACAAGTCTTGTCGGATGATACGGAGCCTACGCCGAATCACACTCTTCGGCGTTTGATCCAATCTTGGTGCATTCTCAATGACTTCGATCGGATACCTACGCCGAGACAGCCTCTTGATAAAACACGAATCGTCAAGCTCCTCAAAGAAGCCGAGAAATCTCCGAGTAGTCGGTTCGAATGTTTAAAAAATCTTCTGTCGATTTGTGAGGCCAGCCCCATGAGCATCAAGTTCTTGGAACAAAATGGCGCGGTTGATTTTTTAGTTTTACTATTAAACAGCCGTGAATTCGTCGATGAGGCCTTGGAGCTTCTTTGTAATCTCAAGGTCTCGGAGACGAGCCTCGCGCAGTTGGTGAACGACAAGTTTTTCGAGTCATTAGTGTTTGTTTTGAAGTCCACGAGCTTCCAATCTAGAGTTCACGCAATCATGTTACTGAAGTCTCTAGTAGCAGTGGCGGATCCAGCTCTGTTAATCCGCATCCAACCTCAACTTGTCGTCGAAGTCGTTAATATTGTCAAAGACAATGTGTCTCAGAAAGCCTCAAAGGCCGCATTGAAGTTACTCATAGAAATCTGTCGGTGGGGAAAGAACCGAATCAAAGCCGTGGAAGCCGGAGCCGTATTCGTCCTCATCGAGCACCTCCTTTTCGACAAATTCTCCACATCATCCGAAAGGCGATCCTGCGAACTTGTGCTCGTACTATTAGATCAACTTTGCGGTTGCGCAGAAGGAAGGGCCGAATTGCTGAAACACGGAGCTGGACTCGCCATCGTGTCGAAAAAAGTGCTCAGGGTCTCTCAAGTGGCCACAGGTAGAGCCGTGAGGATTCTAGCTTCGGTAGCTAGGTTTTCGGCAACTGCTAGGGTTTTGCAGGAAATGCTTCAAGTGGGAGTTGTTTCGAAATTGTGCCTAGTGCTTCAAGTGGATGGGAATGGGAAAACGAAGGATAGAGCTAAGGAGATTTTGAGATTGCATTCTAGGGTTTGGAAGAATGCTTCTTGTGTGCCTCCTTACTTGTTGTCTTCATATCCTTCTTGTGATTAATTTTTTTCGGGGCATATATTGTTTATTGCATGTTTAGCACTGGCTAATTAGAGGAGATCATGTACAAGCAGGCTATATGATACAGTGTTCAAAGTTAACTTAGATTTACAAGAGAATCTTGTAGAAAATATATCATTATATTTCTCTCCTAGATTATTTTTGATTCCATGTTGAAATTTCCTTAAGATCATATCAGCAGCAACTAGTTTCTGAGATATCATACTAATTGGTACAAGGTTTAAATTGATCATGAGTATTAGGATACGACCCATTTCGAAACTTTCTAGAAATATTTTTAACATCTTAAGATTTTAGAATTCAGGAGTCAGGAAATAACTCTCATGTTCATTATCAGATTTAAAATGAACAGAGATGTTATATGTGTACGTAGTTAAACTGCAACAAAAGCAAAATGATAATGAGATTAGAGCTCGTTATTGGTAGCTATAGATTAATTTATATAATAGCGTAGGTAATTTGTTAATTACAATTAAATATCAGATAAGTAGCTATCAGTTGACCGAGGGATTTATTATATTATGCTAATAATATCATAACAAGACGTGAGTAAGAGAAATGCAAGTAATTAATATAAAATGCCCCATTGTTTATTTAATTCAGTTAGAGAGACTAGATCGAGAAATCAATTGGAGCAAGGTGAATAAAGAAACAAATGGCACTTATAACTAGAAGAATTCAATTTTGACCGCAGATGTCTCTAGAAGGTGCATTATTTTATACTACACCATATTATATGCATGTATGTATATAGTGTTTAAAAGGTAGCTACATATAACATATTATCAAACTTTGCTCTTTGATTAATCTTTATAGATTTGTAGCTAATCTGTTGGTCAGAATAGTTCGGGCGCATCATATAATCGAAGTTGTTAGGTAATTAATTTTTTTCTTGAATAATGATTTTAGTTTTTTCCTGAATAATGATTTTATTTATAATTATTTATTTATTTATATATAATAACTTTAGTCATATTGCCAAAAAATTCAAAATAAATATATAGATCTGATTTTGATGGCTGTTGTCATTTTCTTAGAGGCTACTCGTGCCGTGCGCATTAACCTGCCTCGATAAATAAATGGCAAATTCTAAATTAAATAAAGATATTTGCTAACCACATATCTAAAATTGTTTGTAAAAAATAGAGTAATTAGCCCTTTGCATCCTTTAATTTTGGTCGTTTTTGCGATTTGGTCTCAAATTTTGAATTGTAGCAAAGTGCATCCCATAGCTTATGAATTTTAATCAGATTGCACCCCTGTGACTAACTTCCGTCAAAAACTAACGGTCAACATTAACGGCGGAAGGTTTTAACTTTGTAATTAGCACTTTGCACCCATCAACTTTTGTCATTTTTCTGATTCGGTCTCATATTTTTATATGTCAGCAGAATGCAACCTCCAACATAAAAAATTTAATCATTTTACAACCTTTTAACGAATTCCCATCAAATACTAACATTTAACATTAAATGGCACAGATAAAACCGAATTATCATTTAATTTTAACAGATAACGTTAGATATATTGGATATATCAGTAATTAAACAATAATTATCTTTAATTTTAACAGACAAATACGCAACAATCGAAACAACAAAAATGTTATGTGAATGTTGGAGATTCTGAAACGAAAACAGGAGGTTGGTTTTGAAGAAAACAAAGCAGGGGGTTTTTACTGCTTTTGTTAACAAGAAACAAAGGGAATGAGTTTGGTGTTTAATTATCTTAAACTAAACTGGTAAATTAAAGAACAGGGCTGCCAAACATATTATTAAACGCTAGCTTTTTTATTTAAATCACTACTTTGCAATTTAAATAATAAAAATAAAAATATAATGATTTTGGAATCTTTTAAGTATAAACTCCCACACAAATTTGAAATTAAAGAACAAGTTAAGTGAATGCAAAAAGAAAATCTTTATTAAAGTGAACAAGTGTTTACAAATTTTACCCGTGCCATTTAACGTTAAATGTTGGTTGTTTACGTTCACCGTTTGCACGCATTTTTAAATTCTTATAAAGTATAGTTTCATAACTTCTTTCTAATATTTTTTTTCCTGAATAAAAATTAAAACATCAAATTTTTATTCAGAGAATTTTTTTAAAAAAGATATTATAGAACTATACTTTAAATGAGCGTTGAAAAGCATGCCAAAAAGTAACGTAAAGAAAGGAGGAGGACAGAGGGAGTAATATTCGACGGGATTCATTAAAAGGTTGTAAAATGATTAAATTTTTTATGTTGGAGGATGCATTCTGGCGATATATAAAAATATGAGACCGAATCGAATAACGACAAAAGTTGATGGGTGCAAAGTGCTAATTACGAAATTCAAACTTTATGTCTTTAACATTGACCGTTAGTTTTTGAAGGAAATTAGTCAAATGGGTGCAATCTGATTGAAATTTATAAGTTATGGGATGCACTTTGCTATAATTCAAAGTTGGAGACCAAATCGCAACAACGACCAAAGTTAATGGGTGTAAAGTGCAAATTACTCTAAAAAATATGATGCCCACAGAGTGTATGTTATTAATTCTAACCACATTTACTAAAATTCTTAACTACATATTTGAAATTGTTTATAAAAAATACGATGCCCACACAAACATTTACATCCTTGATCCTTCCTTCTATATTATGATCGCAATTAATTTATGAACATTTGCCAACGGAGTGTAAGTTATTCTAATTTCTAGTCACACCACCTATATCTTACCGTCTTGTTATAAAAACAAGATTGAGAGTTGAGACGAGGAACTCGTGTTGGTATATAAATGATGAATTCAAACAAGTTGATGGGCTTGTATATAATATCCTGACAAGATTGAGATGAGGAACTGTAAGTACAGCATTCCATGAGCTAGCTAGGTAGCTTCGTGAATCATGTAATACGAATAAATGAATCACCCGTTTCAGTTTATTAAAAGATCCGTGTTCGAGCACGGTTGGATAACTCAGTGCTTATCCTCAGTCGTCCCAAATCTTGGGTTTCATCTGACTCACCCGAACAGATACTCATTTATAAAGTTATAAGTCATATTTGTTATAAAAAAAAAAAAAAAAAATCTGTGTTCGTCAATTTCAAGAAATGCAGGATATCCCTGACTGCGTAGCCAGTAGCCACTGATTTCAGTAAGCGCATCTGGTTACCGAAAAATTCTTATTTAAAATTTACAACAAAAAATTTAAATATCATAAAATAATTAATATTATATTTTTTTGAAAATTATCTGACAAAATATATAATAATAGCTTTTAACAACCTCGTGTAAGATTCCTAAACATATGTATAAAATTTCATATCATCTGTGTTGAAAATATAATTTTATTTATTATAATATAGTATAATAACAATAAATTATTATTTTTAAATATAGTCAATTTTAATAATCAATTCCAATATAGAATACAACATTGTTTTAAATAAGTTTTAGTTAATTATTAATTTCATTTTATAAAACTATCCAATTTAGTAACTCCTTTAGTATATCTTCAAACTTAATTTTAACGGACATATACATATATAAATCATCATGAATTTATTTTTTTCATTTTTAGTGTAGATCAAATCATAAAATTCGACTATTCTTCATTATATTTAGTGAAATTAAACAAAAATTTAAATACTTTCGATTAAGGCGAGGATACCTTTTTCTTAGAAAAATTTATACTGCCATGAGTGCGTAAAACCAAAGTATGGTCTGTCTTTTGTTTTAGATTACAAATCATGGCACATATATACTAACTTACATCCAAATACTATAAAAAAGTGAGTTCTATTAATTTAATATATTATTATTGAATTAAGACCGAGGAAATTCCGAATTTTCAAGTACACTGTCAAAACAATTTTCTCCGACCCATGACATAAGGGCGGAACCGGCCGGCTAGAAAAAAAAAAATAAGTAGATTTTTTTTTAAGTCTCGAATGTTTTTTGAAAATGATATAAAGAAATCTTTTAAGCTCCGATAAGTCAAAAAATTTTGTATTAACTGATATTTTTTTTTTAATTAAATGTTATTAAATATTTAAGTCCCGGAGACCAAGGCCCTCGCAGGCCCTTTCTGGATCCACCGGAACGTGCAACTGTGCATGGTTGGATGTGTTCTATTTCTGACCACTATCTTATTTTAATTTTAATTTTTACGTGGTGGTGAGTTAAAAAAGACCAAACGTAAATGCACTTGGGCCACTAGGGCGAATTCAAATGAACATATATCTCCCATATTCATGAACATCTGGAGATGCATCTGGTAAACGGGTCTATACTATTAACAAAAAAGATAACAGTTCCAGATCACTAACTCCCGAGTTTTGTAAGATTACTGGGAATGTCCGTTACAAGCAAAGCGGTTAATTTTAATTGTATATGATGGAAAATTAAAATAAAACTTTAATAAAAACTAAATTGAGTAAATTTTAATAACTAAATTCGATCTTTTTTGTCTCATTTAGCCGGTCGAAATTCGTGATCAAACATAATATTATGTTAAAAATAATCGGTCGGACTTAATTGAGTTGGAATGAGATTTATTTCCTACTCCTTTGTTTCGACACGGTCGAAAACACATTTTTTTACCGTATTTCTAAATTAGAAATTTGGGGTGAAATTAGAGATCTGAGATGTTTTTAGAAGTCTGACCATTTCAATCCGTTAATATTAGTGTTTAGATTGAAACATGTCAAGAAAAACAGAAGCAGGAAGCTGCTTCTGCTCCCCAAACAGCCCCTAACTTATAAGTCTTAACTTACTCCTAACTTATATTCCACTTCTTTACTTTACTTTACATTGGGTAAAAAATATTTAAAAAGCTCACCCAAAAAGCCTCATATCTTATAGAAATTTTAAAATGTGTGTCGCTCTGTACCTAGTGTAAATAAATGAGGGGGACAGATGGAATACAAGATATTAGGAATAAAACAGGTTTAGTTATTATTAAAAAAAGAAAAAGAAAAGAAAAGAAAGGGTAGTAGCATTCAGTTGCACTGTCCTAAATTATTAAGTTAATGTACACGAATATTGCAAAAAACTCGGTTATGCAAGGAAATTGTTAAACAATTGATAAGTTAGAAATAATGCCTAGAATGTACTTATCAAATAAATGAATTACTAGCATAAGCTACTACGAGTATCAATTATTATATAATTTTTTTTTGAAAAGAATAAGCTATGAATTTAAATGAAGGCAGCTGAATGCCAAGTATGACCAAAAAAGTGTACTTAACATGAATAACGAAATCTAGCTAGCCACTTATTTCAGCACGTGTTCTTCCTTTTTGACTTGTGCGCATTTGGTCGACCTTCTCTTACGTGAAAACCTTGAATCTTAAATTGCTTCACGATATGATTCAATGGAACTGAATGTATATCATCATATTAAAAGTCAAAAATTTGTACTCTAGTTCTTAGATCCATATTAACAAAATTTATATATACGAGACCCGTTTACATGCGTCCCAGATATTATATATAGGTTTCAAATTTTATAATGTCTAGCTTAGTTGATTATAAGAAAATAAGAAAATGAATAGCTACATTACATTTAAATATTTATATCATGTTTAACTCATCTCATTTTCAAGAACTAAATCACATTAAGAAAAATGTATATAGACATGTATGTTATATCGAAAATAAATGACTTATTTTTGTAAGGAAGAAATATAATGTAAAATGTAAAAAAATATTTTTATAAATGTAAAATTTAATCCAAAATAAGGGATTGACAATATTGCGCAGAGTGGGGGCTGGTTGTCAGACTCAAATCTTTAAAATCATAACTCGAACCGGTCCAATCATAATAATTTACATATATATATATATATATATATATATATATATATATATATATATATATATATATATATATATATTAAATAATAAAATAATATACAGATTCCATATCAATCTTAAAATTTCATTCATATTATAAAAATAATATAAATTATAATATATTATATCATATATACATAATTTTGTAATCTTTGTTTAGTATCATGTAACTCTAATTTTATCCGAAAATGATCCATTCTTTTCAAGTTAATTCACATAAATGTAAATATAAAAATTTCTGACCTAGTTTTATATCTTACGGATCTAATGTCGATCGAATTAACATCTGGGTTATGATTTTGTCACAGCCACAAATTCTTGATTTAATCGTTAAGGCGAGTTTCGCTCCTTAACTGTGGATGCTTTGAAGTTCTACTAGATGATCTTCTCAGTGTACAAGTCGCATCTTGTGCTCGCTGCATGTTACTCCCTCCGTCCCTCCCATTTCTTATCGAATGGGTTGGGCACGGAGGTTAAGAAATATGAATAAAGTAGTTGAAAAGATAAAAAAAAGTGGGTGAAATGGTGGGATCCACTGATTTTTAATGTATAAAAGGGAGATAGTGGAGTAAAAGTAGTGTGAAAAGGAAAGAAAAGTGGAGAAGTGGTGGGACCCATTGACCATATTTGGTAAGTTTTGAAATGTAAAGAATTGGATGGGACACCCAAAAAAGAAAATGTAAAGAAATGAAAGGGACGGAGGGAGTAGTACTTTTTAACAGCCACATATCAAACAAAAATTACACCATATATATGGGATCTTTAACTGCCAATTAAACCAATGGCTTTCAGCTAAAGACAAATATGGGCCAAAAATTCCAAACCGATAATCACTTTATCAACATGCATGCTTTTCTTAATTTCAAACACCAATAAATGGGGGACTGTATCTAGTCAATGATCAGCCTTCTAAGTAAACGATTTCACGCAGACAGAGATATTGGGCGTGTTTGTTTCCGGCTTTTAAGCGGGATTTCTGAGTTTAAAAGTTAAAAGCACTTGTTCGTAGTGTTTGTGTAAAAAATCAAAAAACATTTATAAAAGTCTAGAAATGCTAACTTTTGTTTCGGGACTCCTAATTCTTTACCAAACATTTTGATTACTTATAAGTCTTAACTTGTTTTTAATTTTTACTCCAAATTTGTTAGATTTCGGAACTAATACGATCGGATCCAATAAAAATAATATAAATAATCATATACGAAATATTGTTTGTAATAATCATTATTGATTATATGATGAAGAATTAAATAAATTATTTAAAAAGAGAACGGCATGATTTGAAAATATTGAGTAATAATCATGGAACAAATAGATTTATATTTTTTGTCTTGTCTTTAAATTATTATTATGTAAACAGTACTAATATATATATTATATATGTGTGTACAAATTAAGTGCATGAAGTATTTTACATTTATAGGTTCGACATACGTTCTGAAGCAATGAGGACTTCTTTTTGTATTTAAATATCGATCAATGGTTAATATTCGAACAAAACAATGTTGGAAAATCTAGCGAGGACTCGAATTTAGTTCCCAGCAAACTTAGTAAAAATATAATCATTAATACAAGGAGAAGCCCTCCAAGCATTACTATGCAACTTCAGAACTCCTCGTGCTTTCTTCTTCAAGTTATCATCACAATCTGCTTGAATCATCAAACACATCTTCGCAACAGCTCCCACACTCAACATCTCCGCAACGACCTCTTTTATGGAAGAATGTCTCGCGATCATAACGAGTATGTCAACTGCTCTGTCATCTGTCACCGGAGAAATCCTCAGAATTCTCTTCGACACGACTGCAATACCAGCCGCATGGTTCAGAAGGTGAGCTCTCCCATCAGCACAAGCGCAGAGATCAGCCAGGAGGCAAAAGATGAGCTCGGTGACATGCTTTCCCGGGTGCATTAATTCGAGCTCGATTAGCTCATAAATCGCACCCGCTTCAATTATTTTCATCCGATTTCGCCCCCAAGGAAGGACCAGTCCTAATACATGTAGCAAGGCTTTCGTAGCCTGATGATCAGAAGTACGATACTCTCTCAAAGTTGCCACAATAACATCAAAGAACTTGTATTGTAATCTTTCCATCAAATTTGAACTCGCAACTTCACTAATTGTCTTGAGGACTAAAACCGCCAAGTGTTTGAGCTCAACAAGATTTTCATGATCGTCTTGTAGAATCCATAATATGGACTCAATAATATCAAAATTATCATGCACAACCCGAATATTATCAGGCGAAGGCTTCCACGTAAGATGAAGAACCCTAACCGCTTCCTCAAGCCCTACATTTCGCCTCTCCCGAAAACATTTCACAATCACCGAAACCACAGCACTAGCCGTGCCAGCTTCGGCCATGCACTTTCGATTCTTCTCACTCTCGTTCGCAAGCCCATCCAATATTTTCAAAGCACCGAAACACAACTGAGGAGCCTTGAGCTGCCGATTCAACTTAAGCACATGAGACATGCTTAAAACGGATTTCGGAGTAGGTATCCGATCGATACCGAGATCGGCATTGGCTGTGCACCATGCTTGGATGAGGCGGCGGAGCGTGTGGTTAGGTGTCACGTCGGAGTCTTGAGGCAAGGGCTGTTTTGTCACCGGACACAAGGACTCCTCAGCCGTGGCAAGCCACTGCTCTATACTCTCGCGGTCGTATGTTATGCCGGTGATAACGGTTACGGGATCTTTCATGATTTGAAGTGAAATCGGACATATGAAATACGTTGGGACATCTATGTCTTCCATCTTTAGTATATTATTTGTAAGAAAAAACAAGCAAACCTAAGTATATATAAGAGGAAGACTTGAGAGTTGTTTACTTGTAGTATTCTTCTTTCGTTTTTTTGTTTTTTATAGGTAATTATTTCTCCCTCTCATTTCTGTACATTATTTTCACTAATCGGCACGTACTTTAATAATTTTGTAAAATATAAATTTTAATAGAATTCTATACTGTATTTTTAAAATTTTCATTTTCGGAATAAAAAATAAACTATTTAATTTTTATTAAAAGAATTTTTAAAAAAATTATAAAATAATGATTAACCAACAATTTTAAAATATGTATTACATCCCTATCTTTCATATATACAATTCAGGGGTTCGGAGGAGTATAAACTTTCGAAATGGATTCGTAATGGGGAGATGAGTATGCATTTGACTTTTAAGGTTTGGCGGCTAAAAAGACAAAGGAGACAAAATGTGGTGACTTCTGTGAGTCTGTGTGCGAATGTTTCGTTAGGGTTGAATTCAAAAGGCAAGTAGTATTAGAAATGGACTGCATGTGTTTCGGTCCAGTGGTTTCATCAGCATGTTTAATATTCAAGTAGAAAAATATATATACAGTTATAACCTTATTAGTGGAATTGATTTGTGCACGTGAAAGACGTTTTTATTAGCATGTTCAAGTTCAATGTATTTTTCTTATGTAATTTTTGAATAGTATTCAAGTTTTCGTTGTTAATTATTATATTTGGTCCTGATTTTAAACAAGAATTTATAATTAATTATGTCTAGCAACTAAAATTGCATAGTCACGGTGTAAGTTCTAGAACTACTTGGGCTAAAAAGGAAAAAAGAAAACTACTGAAACATTGGTATTAGCTTGTCCAATTTCCATTTCAGATGTGTGCATGCGACCAGTCATTTTTTGACTAAACTATATATTTATTGAAAAAATTGTCATTCAGATATTTTCAGAAAAATGCCAAATAATATTATTCATTCATAATTCAGATATTTTGTTCATTCAGATTAGTCAGATGTATTATCCATTCATGTATTACTTGTTCAGATTTGTCAAATGACCCCTAAGTGATGAATTTTCATAAATTTCAATTTCATTAGTAATGATAGTTCTGTTAAAATATAATATGAGATCTATTTGAGACCTTTCTCTAACATTTTAATTTTTTAGATGGACTGGTTCTCTACATGGTTTAAGAGCCAGATTTGATGGAGGTATCAAATTCTTCAAGGGAGAGTGTTAAAATATAGCATAAGATCCATTTGAGATCTTCCTCTAACATGTTAAGGTTTCACATGGAGTGGTTCTCTACAAACTCTTGCATGCACAATTTTTTTTATGAATTAGAGTCTTTCACATAAATAAAAATTAGTTATTCCATTGATGTCCGTATTATAATAGTTCTAATTTAAAATATTGAGTTCTTAATTATTGTATTGCAAAAATAGATAAATGACAAATTCCATGTTGTTATGTGATAAACGTGTTAACGATCTTATCTTTTGTGATAAAACCATCATCTTGTACAAATTTTTTCAAATATATAATACTTTTTGTGCATCTGCATGTCCCATATATCACGACACATAAGACCATCTCCAATGGTTGGCACCCTTCAAGGGGTGCCAATTTTGACACATCACTCAAAATATTATATTTTATATTCACACTCTTTCAAATTATTTTTAGCATCCTTATTTCAAAATACGCTCCAATGTTTGGCACTCAAGATGCCAACTTTATTAATAGAGAAATAATATTTTATGTATTAGTGGGACCACAAATCTATATCTTATGTATTATTGGGACCACAAATGAAGTTGTCACCCTACTTTATGGGTTGCCAACTTTTGACACCCCAAAGCTAACTCACTTGGCACCCCAATAGCACTCCAACATCTCCAATGAGGATGCCAACGAGAGTGTCGGTCCAATGTCATGCCACATAGCATTGGCACCCCTCTAAGAACTTCTTTTCCATTATTTGAATTTAGAGCAGGATTGGGGCATTGGGCTATGATATTTGTCTATTAAAATAAAACAAAAAGAGCCTGATGAAAAGATTTGTCTAGCCCATGCAAGAGATTAAAGCTATAGCCCAGCCCATTATGCATTTAGTTTCCCATTGTTTACTAAACATAGCCCACCTTTCTGTTACTAAATGGTAAGTTGGGGGCCTTGAGGCCTTCTGAAGTAGATTTACTTTGAAAACTATCAGATATAAAAGAAATTAATAATCGATTATAGAAATCTATCTACTCAATTTGCATTTTAAAGTTTCCCTTGAAATTAATATTTTTATTCATCTTCAATATTTTGCAACTTTTACATATATATCACGTAATGCATTAAAAGTAAATAAGAATATATAGTAAGTTATGATATTTTGGATCTTATTTTAGACATGTGTTTTTTAATGATCATTTCATTATTACAAATATCATACATATTATCTCAATCAACATATTATATTTTTAAAACGAAGTTCTAGCCGAACGAAAGACCTAGAATCATATATAATTAGGATTTTTGCCCCATGCATGGTTTATAATATTAATTTCTATTTTTAAATATAATAAAAACATTGAATTGAGTAAGCCTAAAATATTATTTTTCTAATTTAGTTTTAGTTTTTAAATCTACATTGTTTTAAGAATTTATATCTCTGTATAACAAATATCATAGATATTATCTCAATCAACGTACAATATTTTTAAGATGAAATCCTAAACCAGTGAAAGACACAAAATCATAATATATATAGTAAACGTATTCCCTCTCCTCATTTATGATTATTATTATCCTCACATTTGGAATAAAAATTTAATATTTAAATTTTAATACTTAATTCTATTTTTTAATATTCAATTCGTACATCGTAATTTGAATTTCATATACAGACTGATATGGTATATCCAATGTCCGAATCAAGTATCCGATCCAGACAAGAAACTCTGGACACTTGTGACAAAGAAGTGTGTTTTTATTTAGTCCTGTCTTGTCGAACTAGTTGCCTCATCTATATCCACCTGCATTAATTAAGTTGCTGTCTAATTAGACTGCACCAGTTTGAACCATGGATATCATACATTCTCTATTTCAAATGCAAATACTATAAAGCATACTTTTGAAAGAGAAAATACATCTTTTTTAGATTAAAAAAATTGAATTATATGTCTAATTAGGCCCTTTCATGTTTCTCTCATCAAATTTATAGAACTCTTTTTTCTAAATAATTTGCAAGAGTCAACTTTAAATTGTAATTTTGTATTTTATATTTTTTGATTTGATCTAAATTTGTTCTACAAAACATAATAAAGTGATACGCGGTACGAGTCGTCAAGTGGCTATGGCCATAGGTTGATCTTCTTGGATGCTAAGGACAAAAAAGACAAAAGTCCTTTGATTACAAATGATCCCATGTTATATCACGCCATTGCCCGAGACCCTACAAGATTAGTATGCCGATATGGTTGATGTGTTTTAACATAACAAATGGGATCTGAAAAAGTTCTAATCCATGATAAGGATTTAGAAACTTTTAAAATACCATCAAAATTATAAATTATCATAAAATTTAGAAAACTCTCATCCTAGATTAAAATTTTATTTGTTCAGAATTAATAACATCAAAAAAAAAATTTTGAATTGCAAAAAAGATATGATTAGCGTTTACGCAGCCGCCTCTCTCCTCTCCTCTCATCTAGGGTTTGTCCATGTCCATTTTCAAGTAAATCAAGTGGCTTCCATTGGTTTTCCCCGGCGGCAAGCCCCAACCTTTATTCTCGTTAATTTCCTTTCAATAAAACCCAAATTTTTGGGTGTTTGTGTGGCTCTCCTATTAGAGTGTGTGTTTTGTCTCTCCTTTCGGAGTGTTTTGTTATGTTTTTGTCTAGTTGTGATTGGGTTTATTCGGTGTTGGATCTGTTGAGAACGAGTTTATTGATATTTTTGGTGATCTGCAAAGACTGTATCGATTTTGGGACGGTAGTGATTATTGCAAGAGCTCACCTTTCACAATCAAAAATTGTTCATCCTTCACAGATTTACACTATCGGCATGTTATAGCTGGTATTCGGCATGTAGATAGCTGTGGTGCCGCTTCTCCAATCTAAATTTATGCGATTGGTGTTTTTGAACATTGGGCTAACAATGATTTTTACGTGATATGGTCAATTGCAATGTTACTATTTCCAGAGACATTGATGCAAATTGGATCGCTTGAGATATCTTTGATTTCGTTTTTAGCTTCAAAAATTTTTAAATTCTATGTGTTAAACGATCAGAAAAAAAATCATCTAATTGCGGGGTGATCATCAACCCGCAAAAATAGCACAAACCGCCCACACCGCACCAAACCGCACCGCGATACGTGGTTTTTAATTTTTGTGGTGCGGTTGCGGTTTGAAATTTTGTCAAACCGCAAGGTGTGGTGCGGGTTGCGGTTTTAATTTCACAAGTTGCGGTTAAAACCGCAGCGCACCGCATTTAATATATTATATAAAAGAATATATACATATATATATATATATTGATTATAATATTATTTATATATATTACATTATATATACATTAATTTGCTACTTTATTATGTATAAATACGTGTCTTTTAGTTTGTTTGGTATGCCTTCTGAATTTATTTGCTTTCATTGTAACTTTACAAAAATTAAAAAGCACTTCACATATATGCAGCAGCAACATGAAAGCAAGCACTGGCCTGTTCTTCTTGTACTAATTTATCTGGTGTTCGCAAATTTGCGAAAATGTAACACAGTTCAATGTATGTTGGATTGGCGAATAATTCGTGATTAAATTTCCACTATTATCGTATTACATTTCCTCCTAAAGATGATAAATTTTAAAATTTAATATTAACAAATTATTTGAATATATAAACCGCATAAACCGCACCGTTTTTTCGCGGTGCGGTTTATGTGGTTTTAACTTTTCATGGTGCGGTTGCGGTTTGAGAAATTGGCCAAACCTCATATACGGTTTGGTTTGCAGTTTTGATCAAAACCGCACCGCCCGCACCGCGATCACCCCAAGTTTTTAGTACGTTACTGTATTTGTTTTATCACCATCGATAGTTAGGGGTTTGTCTCGACTGTACTATATTCAAGTTAGCGAAATCTTCTTGCATTTTAAAAAAAGAAAAAATAACATCAAAATTTTAAATTCTAATTATCATGGATATGTTAATCACAATATAATTTTTATTTATTAAAAAGTCCCCTTATCTATAGCAAACTACAATATTCGAATAGGAGTAGAATTTATAGTTTAGTATGATACATATTTTCTACTTTAATCTGTTTGTTAAAATTTTCAAGCCGAATTGATATGAATTATTAGAGATATAATTAAGAAACGTTAAAATTGTAAGGTTTTATTTTCATCAATAATATAATAAATTTAAATATTTAAAATATTAATTTGGATTATAAAACCCTGATAATTGCATTATATTTTAATTTAAAATTGATAAAACGTATTAAATTTATAAAATTCGTAAAAACATTTAAAATTATCCGTGTTCACATTGCACAAGTTGAAAGCTGATTCAAACAAAATGAAATATATGTTTTAGAATTTGAAATGTCTGAGTCCTAAATTAAAATGAAATATTTGTTTTAGATATTGCTAAAGAGAGTCGTCTTTTGGCTCCGCGCTCCGCCTTGTTTAGAATACAGTTGAAAGCTTTGGGGTCTAACTTATACTCCAGAGTCCAGAGGATTGTTTCTTGCAGCTATCCAGAATCATATATGTGATGTTTGGTTAAAAAAAAGTACTCCCTCTGTCCCTCTCATTTCTTTACAGTTACTATATTGGGATGTCCCTCTCATTTCTTTACATTACCATAAATAGTAAGTTTTTTCATCATTACACCCACTATCTTCCCCCACTATCTCATATTTAACAATAAAAACTACTATTACACCCACTACTTTCCTCCACTATCTCAAATCTATTATTAAATATTGATGGGTCCCACCACTTTACCCACTTTTCATCTAACTTTACTCATTTTTCATACATTGTCTTGGTCTCCGTGTCCCCCTCCAATGTAAACAATTGAGGGGGACGGAGGGAGTAATCTCAAACTGATATTTTAAACCTTCAAAGTATTGATTTTTGATATGCGAAGGTGGGTATTATGAGATGGAGGTATGAGATGTATTTACTTATTTATTTATTATCTCTATTTAAGTAAACAAATATTAATATTTGATACAAAATTAAATCAATGATACAAAAATATATAATTATAATTATATTAATATGTTTTGTTAATATAAATTAATAACTTATTTTTTAAAAAAAAATTATATATATTAATTTCAGCACTTAAACAAACACGTGATATGTCCGGGACCGTTTGAGTGAACTTAAAATAAGTGTTTCTTGTTTAACGTATGAAAATTGGAATAAAAGTTAGAAGTTAATTAAAAATTACAAATGATTAAATTGTTTGAAGAAAAAGTACAGGTCATGAAACTAAATTTAGGAATTCTAACTTTTTATAGTGTTTCTCAACTTCTTACAGTGCTTCTAACTTAAAATTTCAGAAGCTGGGCATAAAAATCCTACCCAAACACCCACATACCTCACACTCATACCACACCCAAACACTCGCATACCTCACACTCATACCACACCCAAACACCCATATACGTCACACTCATACCAATTTAACCTGAGTACTCGACGATCCTAAATAATTTAGATCAATATCAAGTTACTTTACTTGATTCTCAAACTCATATCAGCTTAACCCGATTTCTCGACTTATCAGTTTGCTTGGTGCATAAAAAGTACGAGAGTGATTCATAAATAATTGATCAGTCGATGTTCGAGAACTGAACATGATCACATGATTCGCTAATTTCAATTATTTATTTTATAAATCCAACTATATATACACAACTTGGGTAAATTGTAACTTAAATTATCTAATTATTGTTATGTTAATCTTCATGCATGTCGAATTGTAAGATGTTAATAAATTTTATTTAAATTAATTCTTCGTTGTTCCAGCAGATTTTTATGTTAATTTTTGGCACGCATTTTGAGACTGCTATAAAATATAATTTCATAAATATTTTTTTTTAACTTTTTCATGAATAAAAGTTTGATATTTAAATTTTTATTCCACAAATAATTAAGAAAATGTTATTGATCTATAAAATAATTAAAAAGATGTGATGAAGGGAGGGGTATAAAATAAAGAATTTGTTAACAGTAACTATCGTAACTTTTTAACATGATTAAACAGTCCAGCTGCAGCGGTTGAATTGAAGAGAAGGTGAAGAAACAAAAATTGTGAAAACTAAAGCCCTACATGCCAGCCATGGGAGGGACCAAATAAGTGAAATAATCAGAGGGAAAATCTCTTTAATAGATCAGAAAGGACTAGTGAAAATGTGAATGATAATACCCTAGATAGCAGTGGTCTCGCACAAATCATACAATTCTTGCAGCTTTTCTCACTCAATAAAAGTGCTCCTACAAACGTAATTTTCAAGCATCGTCCTCTTATTCCTCACTTTTCTAAATATTAACATATTTTGGATTTCTTTCCGATCACATTTTATATAGGTTTATCACGTCACTGATTTCTGTAGGTAGTGTAATTATGAAACTGTTTTAGGATATTTTACGAGGGGGAGCTTTTTAATAAACGGTTATATAACTTGAGTTTGAAACCTTTTGGTCCAAAAACAAATACAGAGGTCATGTGGGATAATAATAAACATTTAACATCATCTTTTGACATATTAAAATGATAAGTATTTTATTTATAATAATTTAAAATAATAATAAAATAATATTTATAAAATATAATCATTGTCATTGGAGAAAATATATACTAACATGTTCATCAAACTTAATTAAATTTATATGTCAATAATTTATAATATCTTGGACAATATCCTTGCAGATGCACCGGAATTAATCCAAATTTGAACATCTTGAGCTTCCTTGCAAGTTCTTAGAAGAGGGATCGCCCTTCTTTTATAAGGAAGGGGTCTTCTCTTTTCCTTAGTTGTCAAATTAACTCGTGTCTTCGTATTTTCGAGCTCATATTCAACCTCAAAAACTTGATTTATTTACATATACCTTAAGTTTTGATCAGAACAATTTTTTCACTCTAATAATCTGTAGATATGTGTGGAAAAAACTGCGGTGGTGGACTTCAAGAGAGTCGATCATTATATTAGAATAATTATAAACGAGTTGTTTATAATATTTTTAAAATATTAATATTTGATGGTGAAATTAAATATATATCATTATAAAATAAAACATCTTATGTAACTATATCATCTATGCGATACAAATCCTAACCATATCACCGTTGACGTTATGATTATTTGGGTAATTTTGACTTACCATTTATGAGTTATTAACAATATAATAATAACATTTAAAAAGAATAATATAATAAAAATAAAAATGATTTATGAGTAACTTATGACTTAAAAGTAATTTTTATCAAAAGAAAATTCAAATAGATTGAGTCACTAAAAAAGTATCTCAAACAAATTTCTTTAAGTTAGATTCTGATTTAATCTTGACTTTAAACCGACTTGTAACTTATCATATAAACAGATATTTTTCAGCTTAAAAGCAAAAAATACTTCAAACCGGCTTTAAGTCTATGCAAACAGGCTGCTTGTCTTTTACAACATTTTTGGTATAGATTTATCCGGAGCCAAAGCGCTCAATGATAATTTTAGTAAAAAGAGAATCAAAATTTAATATAAATAAATTTTTGATATAAATTTTTTGGAAAGCAAGAAACATAAATAAATAATTGTATTCTATTTTTTTATATTCAGGAAACAAATACTCACTCTCCCTTTTTAATTGTTTAACTTTTTACATATAGTTTAATGTGTATAAAAATGATATTTAATTTATTTCTTATTTCAAATGAAAATTTACAAAAATTCGACTTGGGAAAAACAGAATTTTGAAAATAATCATTGAATGCAAAATTTTCAAGCTTCTTAAACAATACACTATACAGTAACATGTGTGACATATCAAAATAACAACTGAAAATGAATGGAGGGAATAATATTTATAATTTTTTTAAACAGATCCTTATCAAAAATAGGGAGAAATTCTGTAGATCGGACAAGAATAAGATCCTTTCTGCAGTACAAGATCTCTAAAACTTAGATTTGACAATATGAATCCTATGTGAGACAAGGTTGATGAAAAATGAACCCATGCAAGTTGATATAGAGTTTCGTTTTCACGAAATCCTGTCATTAAACTAAGAAATCGTGTAAATGATTTGATTTTAAAATGTCTATCAATGCGAATTGATTGAGATATTTGCGTATCATAGTTTTCCATTTTTATCGAAACATATCTAAAACCATACCAAATGCAGTCATCTTTCAAAAAACTTGTCAAACTGACGTGTTTATTTTCCAAATGTTTCTAATTTGTGTATTTTACACAGGACCTCTCTCCAAATAATATAGGTCATAAATAATCCGAAATCCCGGTTGGTTTTTATGAAATGCTTCAAAAATAATAAATTCTTCATTTATAATATTTACAATACCGCAGAACGATGACCTGAATTATCCGAGGCTATTAATATCAAATATTTGTTTAATTTATCCCTAATTTTCATTCTAATCGTGGATTAAAGGTAAAAATTATACAATTTCTTTGAGATGCAGTAACATTCTGTTATTTTATTTTATAAGGACGCGAGCACAAATTTGTTGGTTCAGGTCTTTTACTAATTACGCCGCACACTGACTCACAGCTTAAGACCTGTTTTGTCATAAATAAAAATAACAATTTATAATTTTGAAGTACATGTATTTTGATTTTTTAACAAGTATTTTTAAATTATATAACTAAAATTAATTTTTTTTTCAAAATTTTTAAATTAAGATATATGATTAATATTATAATTCAGCAAACTTATAAAAATAATAATTTATTTATACAATCAAAAGACCTAAAAACATGTGTTAAAAAATTTAATCATCGATATTTTGAAAAGGAGATCATCACTTTGATAGACGGAGATTACTTTCGTCAGGTAAAATTTCTCATATCTTAATTCAACCGTTTAAAATTTTATTGGCCACCACATCTACAAGATCGAGAACTTGAGCAACGAGCATACTTTAAAGTTTAGATGCAATAAAAAGAAAAAGAAATTAATTTTTAAAGTACATAAGGAAAAAAATAAGAAAAGGGTCGTACGTGTCATGAGACGATGACAATGATAATGGTGATTATGTGGTCCTAACTCCATCCGACAAGACTGCAGAGAAAAGGAACCGCCACATCACTTGTAACAACCGCCCAAGTTCCGTCTCTTCAACTCTCGTTTATCAACTTCAATTTATACGAGAGTACATAATTAGTTTTGCATTATTTGTGAGGGATTAAGACGTTGTTAAGTCTTACTCCCTCCATCTCAAATTAGATGACCCCGTTGACTTTGGGCACATAGTTTAAGGTTCTTCATGGTTCGAGATGCTCTTACACTACAATCATACCCATATGTTATCTATAATTTGGGTTAAATGGCGTTTTGGTCACTGAACTAACCTATAACTTTCACGTGGGACATTGTACTCAAAAAGCTGTCAGTCAACTGATTATACTGATAAAAAATTTCAATCAGGTCACTGCTCGTTAATAACGTTAAAACTTGGACGGAAAGATGAATCAGTAGGTGATGTGGCTTGCTTTCTACCAATGTGGCAGTTTGAAACGTGGCACTCGGGTCATAAGACCGTTGCACCCACCCGCCATTTAAAACGCATACACCCATTCTTTTCTCTCATCTCCCCGGCATCTTCTTATCTCCTCTGCATCTTCAGCTTTAAAAAAAAGTTCATGTCTACATCCATTTTCTTTCTTTCTTCTTTAGAATCTTTCTTAATTTTTACAAACTCATCATCACTACACTTATAGCCATCCCTTCCTTCATCAGATTCATTGGCAGGACTCACATGATACACATACAACACAATACTATAACCATATTCCTTACTTAATTCAATTAATCCAGGGTTATTTTCAGCATTCGCTAAATAAATGTTTAAATCAGAAGCTTTGTAATAATGACAATCAAAATCACCAACAACAGCAGCAATTCACATCTTCAAACCATTAACACTAAGATTTTTGAATTGATATTCTTGTAAACCTTACTCAAATTACTTGTGTAGGAGAAATGAGGGACATGACAAAATGGCCTTCATAGTAGACTGTCACATTGTACAGGTTATTCCTATAAAACATAACAAACTATTTAAAATCATGTACATTCAAACCCAAGATGATAAGCGAAATGTATAATTACGTTGTTTCGTCCCCAGTTGTCTGATTCTCATCTTCACCACAAGTCTCCATTTCAACATCCCTAGCATCATTAGCTCCACCTCCATTAGTGCCTTCGTCTTCGTCTTCAGCATCTTTTGGATGAGTAACATGAACCTCAGTACCCGATCGAGTCCGTACCATAGTTGCAATTGGGGTTTAGATCAGTTAATTTAGAGTTTAGATCGATGAGATAGAGATGAATTAAATGATATGAATTGGGGAGATATACTGGTCAGAGGTTTTATTACTTAGGTCAGGTCATAAGACAGTTGGGTGGTTTTATTAGCGGGCGGGTTGAAGAGCTGATGTGGCAGCACAAGTGTGGGCATTTAACAGAGGACCGTCTAAAGTCATCGGGACTTAACGACTGTGAATTTTTTATTGTGATCGATGATTCAATTGAATATTTTTACTAGTTAAGTGACCTGACTGACAGTTTTTTGAGTATGAGGACTCAAGTGGAAGTTATAGATCAGTTCAGTGACCAAAACGCCATTTATCCCTCTATAATTCTAGCGAATATCCTATGGATGATTATATTTGTCGAACCTTTACACGTCTGTAAGAAATTTGTAAGAAAATTACACATTATTCATTACCATGTTAAACTGATTTATTCTATTTTAACAATCTAAAATATTAATATCATACTAGTTTTAAATTATAGCCAATCAATATAGCAAATACCACTAAAGCACAATGTCTTACAGGTTCAGCAAATGTTACATAATGTCTTGCATGTCCAATTAGGCAAGATATATCTTCAGTTTAGAGATATTAGTAAATTTATTTCGTTTCCTTCAACATGAGATATTCTTGGTCAATATGGTGATTGTATTATATTTTGAAAAAAAATATGTATTTAAATTTAGATTGTAACAATCTATTTAAAATTTAGGATTTTGCAGCACAATCTTAGTGATTCTATGGTTCTATTTTAAGCACTAGTTTTCTTTTGAACGCGACCCTAATATTTATTATATATATTTTGATTGAGAAAAATTTATAAAGATTAATCGAATTGATCGTCCATCTTAAAGAAAATTAATCGGGAACTAATAGATTACAGTAGAGATTTCTAGAACAGTGCTCCGGTCACAAAGTGCAAGAAATGAAAGTGTGTATGGATAATCACAAAAGAGAGAAAAAAAGTGGTCTGAATAAGTTACAATAAGCGACAAGAAAAATGGTGAAATGGTAAAATAAGCATAAATATATGGGCATATCTTGAAGTTCCCAAAGTCTTTTGTGTGATTAATACTTTTGTGCAGAGTTGAGCAGAGAGTCCACATCTGAGTGTAATAAAGAAAGAGAATCAGCAGAGAGAGTGAACAATTTATACTAGTATATGCATACACAAAGCTCACAAAGCCCACCTCAAAACTATTCACCAACCCACCAAGAACCAGAATTTCAACTCAAAATCTCACCTTTAGCTTCAGTCTTGCCAAAGATCCAAACTTTAATCTTTTTTTACTCTGTTCTTCATAAAAGAATCCGACCCTTTTGTTGAAATCAAGTTTTTTGGATAAAAATGGAGAGTTTAATGACTAACTATGAGCTCAGAGCTTTTGGGTTTGTGTAGATTGTCTTAAAAAGCCTTTCTTTATATAAAGTTGAGATTTTTATTTGTTGTTTCTAGCTCTAGAATGGCTTGCAGGAGGACCATTTATGGGAATTTGGATCCAGTGAGGAAGAGGAGTGGGGGCTTGAGGACTAAACAAGCAGGAAGGGGGTCTTGCAGAGGCAGTTAGATTAGGCTAAAATTTTTGAGCCAATAAGATTAAAGAAGTGAGTTAGTATTAGTGACTGTTCAAGAAATTAAGTTTGAAGGTGTTTTTGTAGCGTCAGTGCATGTTCAAGAAGTTCAATTTTTAGCTCATAAGAAAGATGGGTTATTTGTTGAAAGAAGCTCTCAAAACTCTCTGTGGAGTTAATCAGTGGTCTTATGCTGTTTTTTGGAAGATTGGTTGTCAAAACCCCAAGTAAGTTCACTATATTTTTCTGTTTTTTTTGTTATATATGTATGTGTGTGTATTGGATGTTTGCAATTTGTTGTTTGCTTTGTAGTTTGTTGTATGATTTTCAGAGATAGGGAATTAAGTTTTATTTCTGGTTCTCTAGTTTGTTGTTTGAACATTTAAGAAAGTTTTGTTGTGGTCTTGTGAGTTGTGGGAACAGTACTTTGATTGTTTGTGTTCTTTTTGCAGTTGTCTTGTATTTTCCTCATTAATTTCTTTATAGAAACTTGTGCTGACCCATGTTTCTGTTTGGTTTCTGAAAAAATGAAGGAGACAATGTTGACCTCACCTTCAGCTTTATGATGTCTATGTAAATCTCCTTTAATGGTTACTGTATATATCTGGATTCTTCTATACATTTGTTGTGATTCACTTGAATTTATTCCAAATTTTCATTTTACTTGGCTATGATGAAGTCTGTGTTCTGTGGCAAAGTGAGAGAAAGGAGAAAGTAGGATCTCTAAGGTCATGTACTCATGTTGCTTACAATCCTTACCTTACATTGTTAATTTGGCACATTCATTTGTCATCTTAAGAATTTGTATTTGACCAGACTGTGCAAGTGCATGTATACAAGTCATACCTTCAATATACATTTCTCTGTAGTTAAGGTTATAAGACATCTTAAATTCCAACACCTGTAGCTTTGTAATCTTATGTCTTTTACTTTCTCGATCAGCACATTAGTGTGGGAAAAGTAGATTTCTTTTAGGGTCACAAATGGGTTTGAGGTCATTCACATAAATTTACCACCCCTTTGAATTTCTATAATGCAATATTTTCCTTAATAATGGATAATCTACGTAGGTTAAACCCTTTTCTGTATTTGTCTATTAACGTGCGGCTTTAGTAACACTACAGGCATATAAATAAAAGATGGATGATTTAATTGTAGCCACACCTCAGTTTTTCTTATTCTGTTTTGGTCTCCAGGCTTTTGATTTGGGAAGAATCTTATTATGGCCCCATTACATATTCTGGTGTTCCACCCATGCCTGATCTTGTTTCTCCTGAAGCTTGCAACTCTCTTGGGTTCCAAGGCGGAGATAGAGTCCAGTTACTTGTGAACAAGATGATGCTAGACAATTATGTTTATGTTGTTGGAGAAGGGTATGGTATTTTTATGTTATCCTTTCATCATATACTTTATCATTTATTCATGTTTACTTTTTGAGAACTTAAAACTTAAAAGGTGTATTTGTTACATGTACTCTTCTTCAGGCTTGTCGGGCGAGCTGCATTTACTGGAAACTCACACTGGATTCTTACCCACAACTATACAAAGGAATATTATCCACCAGAGGTATACTTTATAGTTTATAGTTTATACTATATACGGGTCAGCTAGTGACTAAATGTTAGAGCAAGTAAAGACTACATATAAATTCCATAATTTGAATTCAACATGAAGTTTGAAATTACAAGGAGAAAAGTGTGCTTAGTGATCTATAGTTCCGTACAAAACCTATTTGTTTTATCTGGTCTTAGTCCTACATACTCTATGGTTCCTTGATTTTACTGTGACAAAAATCTTTTATTCTTGTTTCTGGATGATGTTAGGTATTAGGTGAGATGCTTCAACAAATCTCAGCAGGAATGCAGGTAGTATATGTTTGTGTGTAATATTCTCATAATAGACTATCAGTCTATCACTCTCTTATTAGTTAAATACTAATTATTTTTGTTAATCTGCAGACGGTTGCAGTCATTCCTGTTCTTCCTCATGGTGTTGTTCAGCTTGGTTCGTCATCATCCGTAAGGACTAGCTTCTTTCCTAACCCATGACATTTTATAATCCATACCTCTTTACATGTATATACTGATATGAATATGCTCTAGTATATGTGTCTGTGGGTCTGCGCCTATGATATAGTTAAATTCCACAACATGAGGTAGGTTGAATGTAGTAAACCAGCATGGATAAAAATTATAATTATGAACATGATCAGCTATTCGCCGTGTTCTTGTAAAATATTAGAATTTTGGATTATTTCCCCACCTTTTCCAATTTCTACCATGAAAGTATATGTTAATCTTACTTCAGATGCAGGCCTTCATGCTATACGCCGACATTGCTATGTGTCCATATTTGTTCTGAATAATAAGCCATAGCTGTAGGTTAATTCTTAATGACTGACTAATTAATATGTCCATCTCATGATAAAATTGAAGACTGATACACCTCTAAGAGATCGTAGTTATAAATTAATCAGTACTCTTTAAACTGTTAAAGTGAGACACAAAAGGAAGAGGAAGCAGGATAAGTATCCACTTTTATACCAACTTCTTTCTCTTTAAGTAACTGAGTTTGCTGGTATTGTTGTTGACATGAATCCCTATTCCCTTTATTATTTAAAGTACTTTATTTTGTTAAGCTTTTAACTTTTTTAATTTACATGTGGCGGGCATCTACAGATTATAGAGAACATGCAGTTTGTGGATGATGTCAAGACTTTAATCTTGCAACTTGGATATGTTCCTGGGTCTCTATTTTCTGACAACTTGGCATCTAAGGAACCTTCCTCAGAAATTGGAGCATTAATGATTGAAAACCCAGCTTCTATGAGTTCTACTGGGAAATGTAATTTTACGGACTTGACTTCTTACACTACTAATAACTACGGCCAGCAAAATGACTCTTTAGCTCAGATGTTGGGCGGCCAAACCTCTAATTTAGCAAGGCAAATTCAGGATGACAGACAATCTAGTGGTCCAAACTTTCAGAATTGTCACCTTTTTGTTTCCAACAATCATTCTCAGGCCCAAGTCATTCCAAATATTAAGACTACTGCAGACCATAAGAACCAAACTGAAAACGAAATCTCAAAAGCTGAAATAGTTACCGCAGATTCTAAATTATGGCAGAACGAGGAGGCTTCTTTTCACATTCCAAGGTCCATCATGAATCAACAATCCTCTCTTGGTCCATCAGCTATTGTTCCTGGCAATAGAATTGTAGAAAAGAAGATGTTGGTAAATGCTGCCGTTGGCAATGGGGGTCTAAATGAATCAGATGCATTTCTCTCAAAGTGGGTGATAGCAGGCTTGAACTCGAATCACACAGGTTCCAGCAGTGCCCCACCACACAAACCGATCAACCCTCATAATGCTTTGGGCAGTCTACCAGAGACAGCAAATGTATCATCTGTTTTAAGTGTGAATGGAATGGCAAAAAGACATAATTTGCCTGTTCTTAGTTCTGAAAGTGAGTTTCAAAATGGTTCACAATATAGCACAGAGTTGTCTACATTGAGTTTTGCAACGAACTCAAACTCGGCTGTGAACCTCTTGCCTGCAAGTATTACCAATAAAAAAAATGAAATTCAAGATATTACCTGCACTCAGGGTGACTCGTATAGGGATAAAGAGGGTGTTAAAAACATTAAATTCCAGCAAAGGAATGTCCCATTTCCTTCATCAGAAAACCATAGCAATATGTCTAGCCATAGTTCTGGTTTTATTCATGATACTCAAAAGCAAAATTCTGGATATCAGGATATTGCACATGCTCAATATGAAGATGCATATGCCCAGACACAATCCGGGAATGACCTGTTTGATGTTTTTGGTAT
Source organism: Daucus carota subsp. sativus (assembly GCF_001625215.2). NCBI lineage: Eukaryota > Viridiplantae > Streptophyta > Magnoliopsida > Apiales > Apiaceae > Daucus > Daucus carota. Next base: position 59,522,522 of record NC_030383.2, on the reverse strand, counting down.
GAATTTCAAGAACTCTCTCTTTGATGAAAGTTGGAAGGGTTTTGTGCATGACGGGCCAGGACCAGACTCCAATTATCTGGATAAAAATACAAACACATTGTACAAGATTCAGAATGCAAGCTCTGAGTTGCAAGTGGTTAGTGAAGAAAACTCAGATAGTGGTGTTCTATGTAGGACTGGCACAGACCATCTTCTAGATGCAGTGGTCTGTAGAGTTCAGGCTGGTACAAAGCAGGTTTCAGATGAAAATTTGTCTTGCAGGGCTTCACTGGAAAAGATCAGTGGCCCTATTGCCGCCACTGCTTCTACCTCATCTAGGCTAGCCAATAATTCTAACCAGGTGCAGGAAGCATGCAGTAATCCTGCAAAGTCCCTACCAGAAGAAGGAGCATTAAAGTCTTATTCATTTAATTATAAGCCTTGTAAGGAGGAGCCGGGAAAATTTTCCCAAACGACGTCCTTCTATGGATCCCAAAGTAGTTCTTGGGTTGAACAAGGTCCTGAAATAAAGCAAAGTTCAAGCACGACCACATTTTCCAAGAGGTCAGATGAAATCAGCAAATCAAATCGCAAAAGGCTTAAGCCTGGAGAGAATCCTAGACCCAGGCCGAAAGACCGGCAGATGATTCAAGATCGTGTAAAAGAGCTGAGGGAAATTGTTCCCAATAGCTCAAAGGTACCACCAATCTTTGCAGTCCCGTTGTCTTGTCCAATAGGACCCATCTTTAGTTATTTTCAGTTTTGACATTTATAGCAAAATGTTTCCCTTAACAGTGTAGCATTGATGCATTACTGGAGCGGACAATCAAACATATGCTGTTCTTGCAAAGTGTTACGAAGCATGCTGACAAACTAAAACAGACGGGGGAGTCCATGGTACATATAGGCTATGTTATGTATTAAGTGCTTTAGTTACTTTCATAATCTGCTCCTGAAATTCAAGTCAAATGAGTGTTTACATTTCATGAATGGTTTCTAGAAAGTTATGCTTTTTACTTTTCTTTTAGGCATAATAGATTTGAGATATACTATACTATTCGTCTATCTGCACTTGTGTTTATACAAGATATGTTTGTGAACATGCGGAAGTGCGAATGATTAATTTAGTCATGTAATTGCATTCAAGAATCAAGAACTGCTTACATGTTCTTGTGTGAAACTCCAGATTATCAACAAGGAAGGTGGCTTACTACTGAAGGACAACTTTGATGGGGGAGCAACATGGGCATATGAAGTTGGTTCACAATCTATGGTTTGCCCTATAATAGTTGAGGATTTGAGTCCACCACGTCAAATGCTTGTGGAGGTAGATCGGGAAATTTGGGTCCTTATATTAACGTTTTGTAGATGTTAGTTGATAAATTGCACACACTAACATTACCATACTTGACAGTCAATCACTTTGTTTTATAATAGATGTTTTTTACTTCCACATGCAGATGCTTTGTGAAGAACGAGGTTTATTTTTAGAAATAGCTGATATAGTTAGAGGATTGGGATTAACGATCTTGAAGGGGATAATGGAAACTCGTAATGACAAGATTTGGGCACGCTTTGCTGTGGAGGTAACTAATTACCTCAAGAGAATTTTGGCAAGATATCTTCATATATTTTTATGGGAGGACTTTATTCATAGTGCTCTGCTAATTATATATATAGATCCATATCTATGTCCAAGATATCATATTGTAGAATTTGCATCTTGTTGCCAATCTTCACTTCTTTGATTTGTGAGATCTTTTACACTATATAGGAAGGCAATTAGCAAAGCTAAAGTAGAAAACATACCGACTAGTTTAAGCTTGCATATATAGAATAATCGATCTCATGTCACAATCAAAGTTTTCCAACAAATAGTTGTTTGATATATTATGATAATATGGTGTATAATTAAGTATGACAAACCTATGCTAAACACACCGACTAGTTTAAACATGCATATATAGAATATCGATCTGATGTCAGAATCAAAGTTTTCCCACAGATAAAGTTGTATGATATATGATGATATGGTGTATAATTAAGTATGATAAACCTATGTTGGATAAAAATTAGTGTTCGTGAAGCCTTCAGGATTTCATAATTATTTCTTTGTGTTCATAACTCATATGGAATATACCTTGATGTATTGTTGAATTTAGTAGATTCCTGCCTTTTGGTATGAGGAATCCTGAGCTCCTTTACAAGTAGCTAGCTTATTTATCAGAATATTTTTTGAGCATGTGAAATTGTTGTCCATTCCGTCTCCGTTTCAGTTGTATTCTCTTATATTTATTATATTTTTTTCTGTGAACAGGCTAACAGAGATGTAACAAGGATGGAGATATTTCTCTCCCTTGTTCGTCTCTTGGAACAATCGGTCGAAAGTAAAGCAGAGCCGGCCAACTGCGTTGGTGGTATAGATGGTGCAATGTCTCACCAGGCTTTCCATCCAGGGGTTTCCATAGCTGCAACTGGTAGACCATGTAATTTTCAGTGAATCACCTAATATATCAATTTTGGGTCTGGATATGTAGAGAGCAGGCACACCTGCAATGACCAGCATCGATCTAAAATTGATCTATTTTCGGGTTCTGAATCTAGCTGATGGCTTTGTCTTCTCTAGAGCAGTTAGTGATTTCAATTTAAAGCAGCTATAATTTGTTCAGTAATCGCATATGCTTTGAATTGTGCGGATGATGAGGTATGTAGAAAAATGTTTCTTTTTGTCCAGTTGGGTATGTGGTAAAGCTACATTGGTCGTATGGGATTGGGAAGGGAAAACGAGTGACTTAATTGTATAAAGGAGTCGGGACGTGAAATGAATGAGTGAATGCTTCTTATGTATGTTAAAACCATCTGAAGTGCTGTAAGTTCTACTTTCGCCTTTTTAGATATTCTTAAGAGCTACGTAGTAATCCAATCTGAAGTGCTGTAAGTTCTACTTTCGCCTTTTTAGATATTCTTAAGAGCTACGTAGTAATCCAGTGGTTGGACTTGTGCATTATAGCCATGTCCTTCCAAGCAGTCCAAGTGAAACCCTGTGATCATACATTCTTGAACTTTTTTAGGCATCTATGACTTCATGCTGATCGCCTCGACTCTCTTACTGATCGCCTCTAACAGTCTGTTGTTCGTCGTTCATCAGCCCATCTATTGACCACATCCCAGCTTCCCATGATCCCATCTAAACAGCTATTTGTTTCTAAGCCAAGTGATAGAATTACTTCTATCCATTCCAAACGTTTAGCACTTGAGATCATTCTTAAAATTATTTTACTCCAGACATTTTAGCTCATCCCCAAGAGCATGGTAGGCCAAATCATCATTGACACATTTATTTTGATGGTTTAAATTTAAGTACATTTATTTACACATTAATTTTACACAATTCAGATTAAAGATATAATTTATTATATGTAATATTAATCATATAAAGCAGTGTTGTAAAAAGCGGAAATCAGACTTAATTGGTGAAGTTATGGAACTAGGATTAATCGGGGATTAATTGAATTGATCGGGGATTAATCGGATTGATTGGTGATTAATTGGAGATTTAATCAGTTCGGCGAGTTACGAAACAGGGATTAATCGATTAATCACCCATCATCGACTTTTGGAACTGAGATATAAAGGAGTTAATCCGGTCACTCTCACGAATGAACCAATGACTATCCTCAGTGAGAGGTGCTTGCCAATATTTTCCACAAGGGTTTTTCACATCTTATAATTCACTTTTATCTCAGTTATACTTATACACTTTACTCTCACTGTATATTACAGGAATTTATATTTTTAGCCTTATTTGTCGGCTAAAATAAATAATTATTCTAATAATCCTTTGAAATTCCTTGAACCTGGTTCCTGCCGTCCTGGCTATGCGCGTACCATGATTTACATGATAAATTCATTTTTCTTGTGTTTTACTGTTAGTGATGGCTAACACTTGATTCATGTGTTTCAAAAAAGAAAATCTTGAATTATATTTGATGAGAGACGACTCATTACCTCAACATATAGCTCTGTTTAAAAGGTTTTTTTTATATTTATTTATTTAAAATTAAATGAAATGTAATGAGTAGGTTTTTTTGTCAGTTTTGATTATCGACAATTTATTAATTATAAAGATTAGTAATATAATAATAATGTATTATAAATTATTTTTAAAAATCATATTTTCGTGAAGTCAAATTTCAAATTCAAATTGAATCCATCAAAAATTTACGATTTTCGACTTCAGATAACTTCATTAAAAAAAACTGCACAAAAGCCATCTATTTGCAACTTTCACCAAAAATGAGTTCACCGGTGATGGAGCAAACAAGTTACGACTTCTGTCATAACATGATACAGCTTAGCACTAGACATGACAATTTGAAATACGACACGAAATTCAAGTTTTATTTTCAATATTCAGTACACAAACACAAAATTACACAAAAATAGAAATACACATTGAATTTAGTGCCGGGTTTGGATTTTTATTTTATATACACAAAAGTATATGACGTACACGAGTAGACCTGGTAATTCGTGCAGATCGTGTACTTTCGTGTCGTGTACCTTTCGTGTCGTGTACTCAAAGGCCAAACACAAAACCGACCCGTTTAGCGTTCGTGTATTTTCGTGTCGTGTACCTCCGTTTTCGTGTCGTTCTCGTGTGGTGTTTCGTGTAAAATCGAATTTAAATATAAATAAATATATAAATTAATGTAGATATTAGATTTCTAGGCAAAAAATTTACAAAATAGTATGAAATATATATATATTTAAATATTTACACTTACAATATTATAAACTATGTATTATTTTTAAAAGAAAATATACATATATTTATCATAAATATACATATTTGTAATTAAATATTAATATTTAACTATTAAATTATATTTATTTCGTGTACCTCGTGTTGTGTCGTGTACCCGAAGGGTAAACACAAAACCGACACGACATCTGAGTCGTGTACTTCGTGTCGTGTACCTTTTCGTGTCGTGTACTCAAAATGCAAACGCAAACACTAAATTTTCGTGTCGTGTGAAAATTTGCCGGGTCTATACACAATATACATATATATTTTTAAAAGAATAAGTATATGTTCATGTAAAATATATATATATATATATATTATATACATGTAAAAATTTGTAAACAATTGTATACAAGTATACAGATTTAATATATATTTCATTATATAATAAATAAATATATTTATTAAATATATTTTAATTAAATTAAAATTTATATTTATATTAAATATACACGAAAACTACACAACATTTCCAAAGGGTTTTAAGCAAAGGTTTGAGATTAGGTACATGAATCCGAAAACTGATCGAATATAAATTTCAAACTTCAAGTACACGACACTATTGCGAGGTCTAACTAACACATAATATTAGATAGCCCAACAGAATATAAGATTTCACATTCACAGCAGTACTATTCTGTAAATGATTCAAATCAAAGATCATCTGTAGTTTGGTGTAATTTTTACAGTCATGGAAGGTGTTCTAATGATCCCTTATATATCTCTTTGGTTTCGGTAGGTACAACAATCATACACAACTTATGCAGCACAACACTCAGGATGGATACAACAACACTCTTGATGCAAGCCACTGTAGGTTTTGTTGCATCAGTACTTCTGTTATATACCTTATGGTCATCAAGAACCAACAATCATCTCGATGAAAAGAAGACACAAGCGCCTAAAGTGAATGGGGCTTGGCCAATCTTAGGCCACCTTCCACTTCTTGCATTCGCAGGTACAGATGGTTATAGGACCCTGGGAAATGTAGCTGAGAAATACGGACCCGTGTTCAGAATTCAGCTTGGCTTGCAGAATGTACTTGTCGTGAGTAGCAAGGAAGCAGTCATGCAGACTAGTAATGACATGAGTTTCATGGGCCGTCCTGAAGTTCTCCACTCGAAAGAGGGCTTTTATGGCGGATTTTATGCATTATCCTCTTATGGTCCTTACTGGCAGGAGATGCGCAAGATTTCCAACCGTGAGCTTCTGTCAAATACCCGCGTGGAACTCCTCAAACCTGTGAGAGCTTCAGAGGTGACAACATGCATCAAAGAATTGTACGCGTTCTGCTGCAACGATGGGATAGGAGGTTCAGCCAATGTAGACATCGGTAAATGGTGCCAACAAGTGTTATTCAATATGCTAGCACAGGTGGTTGCTAGGAAGCGGTATAGCAGTACTGGTAAAAATGATTCGGATGAGGAGTTGAGGTGTTTAAAAAGAGCATATAGAGATTTTTTCGACATGCTAGATAATTTTAAAGGGATACCATTTACAGGATGGATGAATTTTAAAGGAAATTGGGCCAAGAAAAAGACAGACAAGGAGTTTAATATCATTCTGAATTCTTGGATAGATGATCATATGCAACAAAGAGGAAAACAGAACCATTTTAATGAGGATCGCGACACCATTGATGTCATGATATCGTTGTTTGAAGAATCTGATGGTTCTTTTCATGGCTACAATACTAATGATGTTCTGAAGGCAACTATAGCAGTAAGTTTTTCTTCTTTTGGAGTAATTTCGATTACATAAATTTAAATACTCACTCTGTCACTCACACATTTCTACAGGGTGTTATAATCGCAGGAACAGATACCAATTATGCAACCATCACTTGGGCACTTGCATTAGTTTTAAAGCACAAAGAAGTTCTGAAAAAGGCCCAAGAAGAGCTTGACATCCATGTTGGAAAACAACGATGGGTAGAAGAATCGGATATCAAACAACTGACATACCTCCAAGCAATTCTAAAAGAAACATTCCGACTCTACCCTGCTGGTCCCTTGTCAATCCCTCGCGAGGCCTTAAAAGATACCACCGTATCAGGTCATTATGTCCCGAAAGGAACTATCTTATTGGTGAATATCTGGAAACTGCAACGAAACCCTGGAACATGGACTGACCCTGATGAATTTCAACCAGAGAGATTCCTGACTTCTCATGCAGGATTTGATATAAAAAGCCAACAATACGACTTGATTCCTTTCAGCGCAGGAAAGAGATCATGTCCAGGAATGACAACCAGTCTGCAGATGCTACTGCTGATACTAGCCCGTTTGCTTCAAGGATTCAAGCTGGCTACTCCCACGAATGAACCAATTAATATGAGTTCCGGACCAGGGATTAGCATGCATAAAAAATATCCATTAGAAGTCATGCTTACTCCACGCCTCCCAGATCATCTTTACAATTAAGAATCGACGCAATATTATGTTTGTTATCAAATAAAGTTAAATAATCTTGTAAAAAGTAAGTTTATCTTGCTTTTTATCTTGCCTTGTAATTCACCATCAAATTAATCTGTATGTGATTTGTAAGTTAAAGTAATAAACTGCGAGAACTCTTCCATGTTTTCTGCAAATATTATTCTTGTTTCCTCACTTTGGAGTTTATAGGATCCGGTCCTAACAGTATAACAAACAGGCCATTTAAGACGGATGATTTACGACGGATTTAAGATTTTATTGTGACATTTTTCCAGACTTATTATTTGAGAAAAATAAAGGAGATAGAATTAACAAGACAAGATATAAGAAAATTTCTATCTTAAATAGGCCGGTTTGTTGTATGGTAAGAAAATTGTATAAAACTGTAATAATTAGGAAAATATGAATGTACACTGCAATGAAGTTCGTATGGAATTAACAAGACAAAGCCCAATACGATTCCTACCCCTGGTCTCTGCAAAATGAGTAAATAGGCTGATTTGGATTGGGAAAAATCTCAAATTGGTCACTGAAGTGAGCCTGTAGTATCAAAAGTTCTATCAAATTTAACGGGATCTCATTCGTACCACTTTAGTAAGGGATAATGACATGTCCGTTAGTTTGACCGGTTGACCGGACGGAAAGCTGACGTGGCGGGTGTATGTTTGACAGAGTGGCTTCTAACGTCTCTATTTGCATCTACCTGGATTTTAATAATATAAACTAATTAAAAACCCCTCTTCTCTTCTGTATCCCGGTGTGTGTGTATCTTTACGTGGTCACGGATGGATGGTTCAGACTGAGCCCTCCACTTCCTCCAGGCTATCTAGGCAATGTAGTCTTTACAGCCATCCCAGTTGGCACAGCAGGTGAAATTATATCAGAGCCTTTAGTGAACTCTGCAAAGAGAATTCACGCTGCATTGTCAAAGATGGGAAATGAATACTTGAGATCAGCACTCGACTTCCTGGAATGCCAGCCTGGTCTATCAGCTCTTGTCAGAGGACCCCAATATACGATTCAGATTTTGGATGGGGGCGGCCTATTCATATGGTAACCACTTAATGCCTCCATTAATTATGAACCCGCATGCAGCCGAGTTAGTCCGGAAGAGTCTCCTTCAGCAACGGTTGAAGTTTGCAGCATATAATAGTGAAGAATCCTCGCCTAATAAGAATTTAAACTCATTACACTTTTAAAGTTTTAAAACTGTTAAAATTTGAGACATTAGAAATGATGCATGAAACTAAATTGTTGTCGTATAGTTCAGAATTCTTGCTCCTTGAAAGCCTGTGTAAGCCATATAATGTTTCAATTGGATCTTATACATGTTACCCGTATCATAATCTGCATGCTAGTTTGGAAAATTAGATCATACTAGGTGTGTGGAAGATATAATGGGAGCACTAGCGTTGGGATAATTAATTTTAAGAATGTAGTTTAATCTTTTTTATTCGTTTGATGTATTTGTTTCCTTTTTCCGTATGCAATAGGGTAAATATGCAGAAGCTTTGATAATAAAACCATAAGATTCAACTAGTAAATCCCATTATTATAATGGACTGGTGATGCTTGCAAGGTACTATCTGATAATTTATTTTCATATCGTTGCAGGTTTATAGCTCTTTGTAGGTGTTTAAATTACTGATCCTTCAGTACTAGCATATTGAGCTTGAATATTGAACTTTTTTATTTGCTTCACCAGCCCCACATGATTCATAATTTTATCTGCAACTACTTTCAGACTTTCCCATTCATTCTGAAAATTGTAAAAAGAAAACCTTGTCATAAAGATGAAGACTCCATCTGTTCTGTCTCGTCTCTATTCAGTGATAAAACTGATCAGTCTGGAGTTGTTGAGATACCCCAATTTATAGCTGAAACCAAAACAGATACCATTGCACCTTCATTTCATGTTGCTGTCACAGACAAAAGCTGTGTGGAAATTCTGGTTAAAGGGAAATGTGTCGGGTTTGTTTATGGGTTTTGTTTTGTTTTTGTTGTTTATCTTCTTTTATTTTTGTTTTCTTTTATCTACTGTGACTGCTGCAATCTGAGTCACAAGCCACATAATGCTGCTCTGTTCGCCACGTCAGCTTTCCGTCCGGTCAACCGGTCAAACTAACGGACATGTCATTATTCCTTACTAAAGTGGTACGAATGAGACCCCGTTAAATTTGATAGAACTTTTGATACTACAAGCTCACTTCAGTGACCAATTTGAGATTTTTCCCGATTTGGATTTCATCATTTCGGGGTAAGTTGTTATATCGAACATGCCAACTTCAAATCCGTAATCTATGCCGGCACCGGGTCGGATCAGGTTTCTTAGATATCCAAGCTCGAATCATTATATTTCGAGTTGGTTCGGATCTGGGTCTAGATATCTAAAATAAAGATCTAAATCCGGTTCATCGAGTTTTTTTGGGTTTCGATTCGGGTTCGGATCTAATTCGAGTTCAATTCAAATACTTAAAAAAAACTAAAAATTATATAACTATCGAAAATGTGATGATTGATTATCTTTTAAAATTTGAGAATATAAAAAAGGGGTTTCACATGTTTCATTTAATACAAAAAATACAGGAAATATTTTAATTTAATTATTTATAATCATTCAATTTATTGTTTATATTTTTATTATATTTTGATTATTTAAAGCACAATAATTAAGAAAAATGAAATATTGATGATGTGAATGTAAATTACGTGCCACGCATATAAAATTAAGTAAAATGTTAATATACATAATTAATAATTCAAAATATTTCAATATATATATTATACATTTAAAACACTTATACGCACATATATAATATTTTTGTTTCGGATTTTTTTCGGGTTTCGGATTCGGGTCAGGTTTGGATCGGGTTTTGAGTCAGGACTCGGTTCGGAATACCTGAGACCCAGATCCAAATCCAAATTTTTTCGGATCTAAAAATAAAATCCAAATACGAATCCTAATCCAAAAAAATTGACTTTAGGTTGATCAAATAGGATCAGAACGAGTCGGATACCTATCAGATCGGCTAAAACGGTTATCCCGCCGTAACATGTCCAACATGCTTATGATCTGATGGCAGTGATGACTTTTCTTTGTTACGCCACTGAATTGTTGCACATGGTATGCTTAAACAAGTATTCCCATGTCTCAGTTAACATATACGTTAGGGAGGGGGACACGACACGAATTTTAATATTTTAATAATATAATAATTTCTCAACTTATTTTTAAATTTTTTTCTAGTATAAAAATAGAAAATTTATATTTTTATAAAAAAAGAAAATTTTAAAAATAAGTTGTAAAGCTATATGTTTCATAAGAGCCTTAAAATGTGTGTTGAACAGTAAAAAAAAAACATATACGATTGATTGGGACATAGGGAATATATCACTGTGCCATGTTTCAAATTTTTTCATTTGTCCACCAGGCTGGAGAATAAGACTTCTAATTAAATGAATTTAGTTGCTGCAGGTTTTTTTGTATTTGGGCAAAAAAATTTGGTGGCTTTGGACTTCAACTATCCAAACAAGTCCAATTGGAGAGGAGTTCGTAGTTGTGTGTTTACAGTTTTGGTGTGTTACTACGGAAGGGTTTTAGGATATGCGTCTTTCATGTCACTTGCCACACATTCAATCTGTTTAGTTAAGTTAATAGAACTAACCTCTGAAACCAATTTGAAGGTGGGAGTTAATGGGGCTGTTTGTTGGACAGAAGCAGCTTCTGCTTCTTTTGACCCGTTTGTGTAAATAAGTATAAACACTTTTAAGAAGCCGAGAATGCTAACTTCTCCCTCACAACTTCTATTTCTTTTCCAAACACTTTATTAACTTATTTACATCTCACTTCTACTCCACTTCTACTCCACTTATTTAGTTTAAGCAAGAAGTCACTTCTTTTATTTTTTTGCTGAATATCAAGTGAAAACTTATTTTTTAAATTTAAAATAACATTTTTTAACAATAAATTTTAACTCAAAAGCTACTTAAGCAGCTCTCTCGTACATTTGAAAAATATTATTTTTCAACAATCATAAATTTCGGGTTAATTATCAAACTCATCACTAAAGTCGACAAAAGATATTAATTTCATCACTGACCTCCACGGGATCTCAAGTGGCTCACTAAAGTGGTTTACTGGTATCAAAATCATCACTCTCGTTAAAAAGACTAACAGAAGTATGGACGGAATGACAAATGACAGAGGGAAATGACAGCTGGCAGGACACATGTGACTAGTCTCACTCTTCTTAGTTTTACATTAATTAATTATTGTATTTCTTTTGGAATTTTTTGTACCAAACAAATACATGAAAATAAATATATGTAATTTTTTTTCCTACACAGATGTATGCATCTTAACTTGAAGTTTGTATATGGAAATAAATGAACAACATGTCAATAAAATACTTGAATAATCGATTAAAATTTGACATATGAGGAAGCATGGATTGTTCAAAACTTCAAAAGCAGCACCAAATGAATGTTCAAAGGTAAACTCACAAATGGATGCAAAAGTAGACATTGTTCAAATTAAATTAATTAAAATGTTAATCAAAAGACACAAGTATAAGAAACATCGGTGAACTTAGATGTTCAAATCTCTAAAGGAGGGTCTCGACATAATTAGATATGGGTGTTGATTAGACTTGATTTGGATTAGGGTTCTTCTATGCTTTTCATTCGGCTTCTATGCTCTTGACTCTTTGTCACTTCTCTTTCAATATGAAAGCAGTTTGAATGTTTATGTGGTGTATCGACATATGTCTGAGTCTGGTTTTTCATTTTTTTGTTTTCCTTTTTTCTTTCGATTTTCGTTGTTTTTATTTTCTTTTGTTATTGCAGTCTTTCTTATTTGTGTGACATGTCAACAATTCATTTGTCATTCCGTACATACTTCCGTTAGTCTTTTTTAAAAGTTAAAGGCAATGATGATTTTGATACCAATAAACCACTTTAGTGAGTCACTTTAGACCACGTGGAGATCAATGATTAAGTTGATATTTTTTGTCGAATTCAATGATGAGTTTGATAATTAACCCGATTTTAATATAATATATAATGATTCATTTATATATATTATTAGACATATACGTATCAATAAAAATTATTATCTAATTTACTTTAATATCAAGGACCCAATCCAGAATTATAAAAAATTATCAATTTACGGGGGTATATTTGATTGAGATTTTAATGCATTGTTTTTAGTCTATGGATTTTAATGGATTATATGTGATTTTGATTTTGTGCGGATTTTTGATAAAATGTCGCAGAGTTGATATGAATTAAGCACAATGCTTCAAAATCCCGTTGATTTTGGTGAGATTTTAAAAAAAACTTAAAATAGACCGAAAAATGCCACAAAATCCATCATTTTATGAAATCCAAAAAAATCCATGAGCATTTGAATACCATCAGATTTTAATGGATTTTAAACAATCTCAATTGAATACCATCGGATTTTAAATCATAATTTAAAATCCCAATTGAATACCACCAGATTTTGTTGCATAATTTAAAATCTTAATTGAATACCTCAAGATTTTAATGGATTTCAAATAATCACAATCGAATACCCTCGGATTTCATAGATGAAAATAAATTTAAAATCTTAATCCAATACACCTCTCTTACTCGAGTTATTAATTTATCGAATATTAATTTGTCCAGGGTTTCAACATCGGACTGAAAGGTGCTTGCCAATATTTTCCACATAAGCTTGCCGGAAATTATCACATCTTGCAATTCACTTTTGTCTCAATTATTATAAACTAACACTCGCTGTATATTAGAGGAATTTAATTTTTTAAGTATAAATGTCTGCTAAAATAATAATTAATCAATTAATCCTTTGAAATTCCTTGAACCTGGGTCCTGGCTATGCGTGTATCACGATTTACTTTGATTGCTTTTTTGTTTAACTGTATTATTTGAGGATAGTAACAACAGTTTTTTTGCTGAAAAACTGTTTGGTAAATCTAAAAATAACTTCTTTGAACAACAGTTTTTAACTCCACACAAAACTGCTTTTAGAAAAAGCAGATTGAAAAAAAAGATGCTTTTCAACTTTAAATTTTTACAGAATTCACTATCAAACCTCACCGAAAACATTATTTTTTTTATATAATAACTCAAACAACAACATTTTTGTTATCGGCACTTTTTCTGACAAAACAATAATTTGTAACAAGTACTCTCAAACAAACGATGGCTAACCCTTGATTTATGTGTGTCAAATAAAAAATCCCTTGAATTATAGTATAAATGAGTGACACCTTAACACTTTAACTTGTGAAATTTTCTGCTCTAGTTTGCTAGCTTGTACAAATTAACAATTCTACGAGTATGTTGGCTCTCCTTGTATGTTGGCGATCCATGTTTGAGGAAAAAGTTTCACATTTATATAATAAATATTTAATATATTTATCTGTGGAAATAATTCTTATTGATAAAATTATATTTTTACATATTTATTAAAAAATAAATAACTTATTTCTGAAAATAAGATAACCCAAACAGGACCTATGTTCTATTTGACTTATTTTAAAAAAAGTTACATGTTATTTACTTATTTATAATTAAATGAAATTTAATTTTTAATATATCATTTTTGATTATCAATAATTTATTAATTATAAAAAATAATTTAATAATAAAATATAATAATTTTTTAATGGATCATATTTTCGTGAACTAAAATTTCGAAGTCGAATAATCGATCGAAAAATTACGATTTTCGACTTCACATTAACATATATCTTCATTACACAAGGCGCAGGAATACCATCGATGTTTTCAACTTTCACCGAAAATGAGTACACTAATCACTAATGGACAATTCCAAGAGTTGTGTTGGAGCTAACAAATTACGACTTTGAAATAATATGATATTATATTGCCCAACAGATGATCTGATTTTTCATGCACAACAGTACTGCTATCAATATACTTATATAAAGGAGAAGCAAGGGGCGTGTAGGTGGCGCCTCTCACATCGCTCCGTTCCATTTTTCTAATTTTCTGGAATTTTTGGATGAAAAATATCAAAAATTAGAACTACCTTTTTTAGTTTCGGGTATATTAAAAGCAAGTTTCAGAATCTGATTTTATTTCAAATTATTTATGGAATATGGTAGCTTGAAAGTTTTAATCTGATTTTGTTTCAGATTATTATTTAATTATGGGAAAGACAATTTATTTACGTGATAATTCTTTTGTTCAATTTTTAAAGGAGAAGCGAGGGGCGTGTAGGTGGCGCCTCTCACATCGCTCCGTTCAATTTTTCTAATTTTCTAAAATTTTTGGATGAAAAATATCAAAAATTAGAACTACTTTTTTTAGTTTCGGGTATATTAGAAAGAAGTTTCAGAATCTGATTTTGTTTCAAATTATTTATGGAATATGGTAGCTTGAAAGTTTTAATCTGATTTTGTTTCAGATTATTTAATTATGGGAAGGAGCAGCACACAAGTCTCTCTGCACCTATAAATATCCCTATAGATTGTAGGGTTTCGGATAATCTAAACACAATCTCCTCTCTCTCAATACCACAATCCTACCTCTTTCTGGTGATAGTTCTCTTGCTCGATTTCTTACTCGAAGGTGCCATTATTCTGCAACGATAAATGAAGGCTGTTTATACAGTATTAAAAAAATAAAGGTTGTTGCAAGCAAAGGTAGTTATAGACCGCTATATTGGAGTCGACAAATCTAAACACAAGAAAAGAATATAGTCTTGACATGATATTGATGGTTGATATCAATAAATTAACTATTACTGATGTATGTTTGTTGGTTATTCTTTTATAATATTTGTTTTGTTCATCAGACATGTTTGTTGTTGTTAATTTTTATATGATTTACTTTGCATACAGGAAAAATTATTCATCCATTATCTGTTTGCTCTGTTCAAGCAACTTTTAAGTAAAGGTTGTTTATACAGTATTAAAAAATAAAGGATGTTACAGGTAATTGTAGTTATAGACCGCTATCTCACAGATTTTTAGATGTTTTTATACACAATCAATCCAAAAAAATTGGAGGATGGTGACAATGCAAAACCATGATTACTTTTCAAAAAAAAATTAAGATTCGTCATGCTTTAAATTGTTAATTACGTGTATAAATTTATTTTCATTTTTTCACCATGAATTATATTCCAATTTTGCAATTTTATATATTAATATTGGTATTACATCAAGATTTTTATAATATAAATTTATTTTATCCTACAAATATTAATTTTGAAACATTAATATACTTTTTATAGATAATCATAAATTTATTTTATTCTACACATATTAATATTAAATTATTAATATAATTTTTATAGGCCGCCGCAACGCGCGGCTTCTCAACTAGTTCTGTAAATGATCATATCAATGATTATCTGTAATTTAGTTTAAAAAATTTGCAGTCATGGAAGGTGTTCTAATGATCTCCTTATATATCTCTTTCGTTTCGGCATTGTAGTCACACTCACTCATACACAACTCATGCAGCCAGGCATGGCAAGGCGGCACACACTATAAATATCTCTATTTATATACTATTCTCGCACCTACTATCTGATAAAACCTCGTACCCAACTCTTTTCTTATTTATTTGTGAGACAAAACTCAATCACACTTTTCAATCCTTAAATCCAAACATGAGCCTCAATTATTAGAATTAGTAAATTATATCAAGAGTATAATATAATTGTTGGATCGCGCAACACCAGGAGCCCAAAAAGCTTCGTACTAATGAAGTTTTTTGGTCGAAGAACCATCAATCTCTCAATCCGAGGATCAACCTCTTAACCGTGGGCTCTTATGTTATTTGTTGGTTGCGCACCACCGGTTAATTTCGCATTAGTATGATATTGTCAACTATCGGTTGTGTCCAAGTCCGCACATATTTGTTTTTAGACTCCTACCAAATAGTCTCGTACTAATGAAATTTTTTGACGGTTTAAATTTACCTATGTGACACTTGGTTTGACACTCATGGAACAATAATTATATCATAAACTTTCATTTTTCTAACAGCTAATCCCCGGTGGTGAAGTCATATTGATTGGTTCATTCGTGGGAGTGACCAGCTTAAATCCTTGAAGCAAACGGGCTAGTATTAGCACTAGCATCTGCAGGCTGGTTGTCATTCCTGGATATGATCTCTTTCCTGCGCTGAAAGGAGTCATAATACCCTATTCCCGAGTTATAAACAGGGAGTAAACAGGGAGGAAAGCAAGTGAAGAGTATATAAAGTTACATAACTTCAACTCCTACTTGTGCTCCCGAGTTTTTTAAAAAGACGAAAGCAAATGAAAATAGATGCGATTATAACATAGTTTCACTCCAAAAATGGGATGAAAGTGAAAACACATTTGCTTTCATTTACGCTCACCTTGCTTTCTCTCCTAAAGAACTCAGGAGCAGGGCCTAGCTGTTGGCTTTTTATATCAAATCTTGCATGAGTTGTCAGAAATCTCTGTGGTTGAAATTCATCAGGGTCAGTCCATGTTCCAGGGTTTCTTTGCAGTTTCCATATATTCATCATCGTTCCTTTTGGGACATAATGACCTGCTAATCAAGGTGGTATCTTTTAAGGCCTCGTGAGGGATTGATAAGGGACCAGTTCTGAAGGGTAGTATCTTTTAAGGCCTCGTGAGGCCTCCAAGCAATTCTCAAAGAAACATTCCGGCTGGTCCCTTGTCAATCCCTCGCCAGGCCTTAAAAGATACCATCGTAGCAGGTCATTATGTCCCAAAAGGAACAATGGTGAATATCTGGAAGTGCAACGAAACCCTGGAACATGACCGACCCTGATTTCTGGCTACTCATGCAGGATTTGATATAAAAAGCTAACAGTTCGACTTAATTCCTTTCAGCGCAGGAAAGATATATGTCCAGGAATGAAAACCAGTCTGCAGATGATACAGCTAAAACTAGCCCGTTTGCTTCAAGGACTTAAGCTGGTCACTCCCACGAATGAACCAATTAATATGACTTCACAACCAGGGATTAGCATGCATAAGAAATATCCATTAGAAGTCGTGCTTACTCCACGCCTCCCAGATAATCTTTACAATTAAGAATCAATGCAATATTATGTAAACTATGAAACTGTATGTGATTTGATTTGTAACAGAGGCAACTTTTTATTTTTGTGGGTAACTGATATCATTCGGCCTTTGCTCTTGGTACATCTGTTACGAAAAATTAATGTGTATTTCATATTGGAATTTATAAGATCCAGTTCTGAGGAAATTGCAATAATAAGAAGAGTCTGAAAGTGGATGTACAACACAATGAAGCTCAATGAACAAGACAAGCCAATTATATTGAAATCTTAAACTTAAACCGAAAATTATATTGAAACTAATCCAATGTTCAATCCATAATCCATTCCAGAAGGTTTATTTACCAGAGCCTTTTCAAGATTAATTATATTCATTCCACACGTTTCAATATTTACATTCATGCACCTGTGCTTTCCAGAACTTTTAACAATGTCATGTTTGCAACCTTCACCAAAAATCACTTAAGTAACTTACAGCTCTATACATAGTTTTTTTCTTTTTACAGACAGCTTTATACATAGTTGATAAAATGACTTTACATATATATGCTCATATGGTCATCAAGAACCAACTATCTTGGACTCTTAGTGATGAAAAAAAAATAAACAAGCCCCTGAAGCAAATATTACTTCACAATTTAGTTCAACAACTGACAACTTCAATAGTAAAATTAAAACAGCACCCAATTTCACTTTTCTCAGAAACCGACAACTTTGATACTATACAACTTTAAGTTTCTTTATAACATAGTTTGTAATTTATTTTTAAAAAATATTCGTTTCTGAATAAAAATTTGAACATTAAATTTTGATTTATAATACAAAAATCAATATACTTATATAAAGGAGAAGCGAGGGGCGTGTAGGTGGCGCATCTCATATCGCTCCGTTCTATTTTTCTAATTTTCTGCAATTTTTAGATGAAAAATACTAAAAATTAGAACTACCTTTTTTAGTTTCGGATTTATTAGAAGCAAGTTTCAGAATCTGATTTTGTTTCAGATTTTCAGATTATTTATGGAATATAGTAGTTTGAAAATTTTAATTTGATTTTATTTCTATATAATCTGATTTTGTTTCAGATTATTTATGGAATATAGTAGTTTGAAAGTTTTAATTTGATTTTGTTTCTATATAAAGGAGGAGCGAGGGGTGTGTAGGTGGCGCCTCTCACATCGCTCCGTTTTATTCATATCGCTCCGTTCTATTTTTCTAATTTTCTGCAATTTTTAGATGAAAAATACCAAAAATTAGAACTACCTTTTTTAGTTTCGGATTTATTAGAAGCAAGTTTCAGAAACTGATTTTGTTTCAGATTTTCAGATTATTTATGGAATATAGTAGTTTGAAAATTTTAATTTGATTTTATTTCTATATAATCTGATTTTGTTTCAGATTATTTATGGATATAGTAATTTGAAAGTTTTAATTTGATTTTGTTTCTATATAAAGGAGGAGCGAGGGGTGTGTAGGTGGCGCCTCTCACATCGCTCCGTTTTATTTTTCTAATTTTCTAAATTTCTGAAATTTTCAGATGAAAAATATCAAAAATTAGAACTGCTTTTTTTAGTTTCGGATATATTAGAAGCAAGTTTCAGAATCTGATTTTGTTTCAAATTATTTATGGAATATAGCTACTTGAAAGTTTTAATCTGATTTTGTTTCAGATTATTTAATTATGGGAAAGAGTAGCACACAAGTATCTCTGCACCTATAAATACCCCTGTAGGTTGTAGGGTTTTGGATCATCTTAACACAACCTTCTCTCTCGGTATCACAACCCGAGCTCTCTCTGGTGATAGTTCTATTGCTCGATTTCTAACTCGGTGTTGCCGTTCTTATGGTGAAGGCTGTTTATACAGTATTAAAAAAAATAAAGGTTGTTGTAAGCAAAGGTAGTTATAGACCGCTACGTGGGAGTCGACAAATCCAAACACGGGAGAAGAATATAGTCTTGACATGATATTGATGGATGATATCAATAAATTAACTATTAGTGATGTATGTTTGTTTGTTATTCTTTTATAAAATTTGTTTTGTTCATCGGGTCATGTTCCAGAGAGAACCATTAGAGAGAGAATCATAGAACCCTTACCTTATAAGGCAGGGTTCTGCAGCAGAACTTAAGTATGAGTTAGGGTTCTGCAGCAGAACTTCACATGCAAAAAATTTCAATATCCATGTATTAGATTTTAAAATTATTTTTGAACACACACAACGATGAAAAAATATGAAAAAAACATGTATTTAGATTTAGATCCTAAAAATCTATTTAAAGTTTAGGGTTCCGCAGCAGAACCTTAGTGGTTCTATGGTTCTATTTTAAGGACTGGTTCTCTCTTGAGCGCGAGCCATGTTTGTTGTTGTTAATTTTTATATGATTTACTTTGCACACAAGAAAATATTATTCATGTATTATCTGTTTGCTCAGTTCAAACAACTTTTAAGTGAAGACTGTTCATACAGTATTAAAAAATAAAGATTGTTGCAAGTAAGGGTAGTTATAGACCGCTATCGCACGGGATTTAAGTTAGATGTTTTTGTGCACAATCAATCCAAAAAAATTGGAGGAAGGTGATAATGTAAGAACATGATTACCTTTAAAAAAAACACAAATAAAATTAAGATTTGTCGTGTTTTAAATTGTTAATTACGTGTAGAAATTTATTTTCATATTTTCAACATGAATTATAGGCCACAAAATATATTAATATATTTTTTATATACAGCCACAAAATTATTGCATTCTACAAATATTAATATTAGATCGTTAATATAATTTTTATAGGCCGCCGCAACGCGCGGCTTCTCAACTAGTTTAAAATAATTTCTGAAACTATAAATTATAAGAGCCTTACAATGTGTGTCAGAGCCCTCCGTCCTAAACGTATACAACTCAATGAGACGGAGGGAATATTATTTCACCCGCACATCTTTTGTTCTTAGATATTTTATACCAAAATCTTTTGTTGTGTAAATTAATTAGTTGCAGTAGTCGTGGAAGGTGTCCGAAGGGGCCTCTATTTATACCATTCATTTCAGTGTTTCCATAACTCACACTCACTCGTACACTTGCAACTAGTGTAACACAACACTCAAGATGAATGCAACAGCAATGTTACTACAAGCCACACTAGGTTTTGTTACATTACTTCTGTTTTATGGCTTCTGTGTTGGAAAACAAGACTATTATTGCAACATAGTGGCAGTTATATATCATATTATACAAGCCAAGGCCAAGCAAATCGAAACAAAACGTGAAGGTAAAAAGCATGCATATCAGTGACTGCAAGAGGAAAGAAAGAATAGAATTTGTACCCGTAACCATAGCCTGTGCAGACTGATAACGAAGCAGAAGCCAACAACAGGTACAACAAAGAACACAAAAGATCAGCTGAGTCGTCAGGCCTTATACGAAGACCTGACTGCTCTTGAAGAGATAGTTGCCCCCACCTGCTGCGTTGGGATGCTTGCAACACCTCCTCCAGGATAAAACAGCTCCGAGCTTTGGCTAAGCAGCACCTCCAAAGCTCAACAACGACTGACTCCTCACTCGCCGGAAAACCAACTACTGACTGACTTGTGTTTGGGAGAGAGAATGTTGGGTGTGGTGTGTAAAACTCAGCATAAACTGCACATTTAAAATAAATCAAAACTGACGATTTATTATAATGTAACGTCCACACATTAAAACAGCCGTTTTATATATATGCATTTTAATTTCTGAATATATATCATCAGTTACAAGTCCAGGTTCATTGTATCTGACTTAGCCCAATTATGCAATCCGACCCAGTCCAATTGAGCCCAACAGACACAACCCAGCCCAACTGATAAATAAATTCTAATTAAAATATTATATTAAACCAATACGAAATAAAATTCCCCGCCCAGGTCGCCTCGCGTACGCCGAGACATTCGCCCTTCGACCCGAGGCGAGGCGGTGGCGCGCGCGTGGGCTCGTGAGAACACCACACACCATAACACACCTTAGTAGTTATGCACTACCCATGTGTGTTATACTATATAAAGCCAACACCCCCTTTATTTCTTTCAATGTGGGACAAACAACATTCTCTTTCAAGCCACTAACTTCAACTTCATTTCTCTTATGGATTTCATTAAGAAAATTCTTAAACCCATACATGAAAGTTTAAGTTCTAATATCTAGAAACAACTTCCAATCATTAGATTATGGAATTAACAACAAGAACATAATAAAATTATGAACTTAAAACTCTATTTTCTAACATTCTGGTCCTCAAGAAATAAGAATGGAGGTGAAGAGAAGAAGAAACAAGCCCCTAAGGCAAATGGGGCATGGCCAATCTTAGGCCACCTTCCACTTCTTTCGGGTCCGGATCCTTTTAGGATCTTGGCAGACATGGCTGATGAATACGTTCCTGTGTTCCGAGTTCAGCTTGGTTTGCAGCATGCACTTGTCGTGAGTAGCAAGGAAGCCATAATGCAGACTACTAATGACATGAGTTTCATGGGCCGTCCTAATGTTCTGGCCTTGAAATACATGGGTTTTTACGGTGGATTCTATGCATTAGCCCCTTATGGTCCTTTCTGGCAGGAGATGCGCAAGGTCTCCATCCTTGAGCTTCTGTCAAATACCCGCGTGGAGCTCCTTAAACCTGTGAGAGCCTCAGAGATGAGCACATGCATCAGTGAGTTGTACTCACTCTGCTGCAGGGATGGGAAAGTTGGTTCTGTCAAGGTAGCCATCGATAAATGGTTCCAACAAGTGTTATTCAATATGATAGCACAAGTGATTGCTAGGAAGCGGTATAGCAGTGTTGGTAAGGATGCCTCAGATAAGGAATTGAAGTGTTTGAAAAGAGCATATGAAGATTTTTTTGTCATGCTTGTGACTTTTCAGAAGTCGAAAGGCATACCATTTACTAGATGGATGAATTTTCAAGAAAATAGGGTCATGAAAAGGACAGAAAAGGAGTTTGATTTCATTCTGAGTTCTTGGATAGCTGATCATAAGCAGCGCAGGGGAATACAAGGCCAGTTGAAAGAGGATCGTGATTTCATTGATATAATGCTGTCAATGTTTGAAGGATCTGATGATTTTATTCAAGGCCACAAGACTGATGATGTTATCAAGGCAAATATCTCTGTAAGTTATTCATATATTTCCCAATGCCAGTTTAATTTCAGAGAAAATTTTGTGCTTTATGTTGCTTAACTTTTTTTTGAGCTTTATATGATTTCATGAATTTAAATGTTTTTTTGGCAGTAGTTTTTATTACATAAATTTAAATACTCACGCACATATGTTGCTTAACTTGTGTGTTTGGCAGGGTATTATATTTGCAGGAACAGATGCCAATTATGCTACCATCACCTGGGCACTTGCACTAGTTTTGAAGCACAGGGAAGTTCTGAAAAAGGCCCAAGAAGAGCTTGACTTGCATGTTGGACAAGAACGATGGGTAGAAGAATCAGATATCAAAGAACTAAAATACCTCCAAGCTATTTTGAAAGAAACATTCCGGCTCTACCCTGCTGGTCCCTTGTCCATTCTTCGCGAGGCCTTAGAAGATACCACTGTTGCAGGTCATTATGTCCCAAAAGGAACTCAGTTATTGGCGAATATCTGGAAACTGCATCGAGACCCTGGAACATGGACTGACCCTGATGAATTTCAGCCAGAGAGATTTCTGACTACTCATGCAGGACTTGATGTAAAAAATCAACAGTATGAGTTAATTCCATTCAGCACTGGGAAGAGATCATGTCCTGGAATGGCAACTGGTACGCAGATGATACTACTAACGCTAGCTCGTTTGCTTCAAGGATTTAATTTGGTCACTCCCACAAATGAACCAATCAATATGACTGAAGCAGCAGGGATTACTCTGCATATGAAATATTCACTAGAAGTTGTGCTTACTCCACGCCTCCCAAATAAGCTTTACGAGTAAGAATTGATGCAACAATTAGGCTTGTGATAAAAATAAAGTGTGGTGTGTGATCAAAATAATTTATTGTTGAATTATTGCAGAGTAAAGACAATAGGGCATGTCTTGGTTTGTATTGGTGTGTAATCGCGTAAAATATAAGTTTATCTTCTGTGATAAACTATCCTTCCTTTTATTGTACTGGTGTGTAATTCACAACCGAATCTGGGTATGTATCTTCTTGCTTTACTATGATCTTATTAAACACTATCAGTAAGTAAATCATACTTCTTGTTTATAAAGAAGTATCAGTCATAACAACCATAGTGACTACTGTTACTCATTGAGCTTTTATATCTGAAACCAAATCTGAATCAGCCAGAACTCTCTTCATTGTATGATATTCTTTTATATCTTAATAGTTGTGCAATGAACTCTCTTAGAAGTTAGAGTCTGTCAGTGATGATAAAATAGTAAAATCTTCTTCTTCATGTGGCAAGCATGATGGCTGTCAAGAACACAATGATAAGAGGAAGCTTATTTACAAAACTGAGAAAACACACCAGAACTATTGCTACGCATACCAGCTCCTGTTCTAAAACACTCTGAATTACCGAGTTCTCTTATCTACGTATTATGATGTTCTTGTGTTATGATAATTGTCAGCTTGTATGAAGCCTAACTATCCCTATATTTAGATTGATTTAGAGAAATTCAGAATGTAATGAAGTCTTGGAGTACAAGTCATCGTTATCAAACAAGGCAAGGTTCATAAGGAATCCTCAGCTTCTTTAAAACTAGCTAGATGAAAGTTTAAGAATAATCATTCAACATGTAACATAATTGTCACGCCGTTTCTGTTTTAATTGTATTTGTGCCTTGTATATATATTTTTTGTTTAGTTCCTACCAATTCTTTTAAAACCTCGAGGTTTTGGATGGAGGGCTTACCATGATCATATTATATTCTAACATTCCCCCTCCCGCGAGACTGAGCTCTGGTACTATGTTAAGTGACCAATTCTCCTAAAACCTCAAGGTGTTGGGAAGAGGGCTTACCAGGATCATATTATATTCTAACATTTGTCTTCTCTAGAGAAGTTAGTGATTTCAATTTAAAGCCACGATCATCTATTTGTTTAGTCAGCAAAACTTAAATGGAGTACTATGCTTCTGTTCAGCTTAAGCTTGGTAATAAGTTCATCAAGGTCCTATATTTTAACTATCAACAGTTCAGTTATGGCATTATATCTGCAACTATTTAAACTTCGTCATTGCCCATATTTCATGACTTTGGACAAATCTAACCATTTCTCTAAAGTAGCATCAGTGAAAATGTTACACGTCCCAGTTATTAGAGTTTGTCAAATCCTACTCACCATGTTTGTCGGATAAACTAAACAAATATTTTTCTTATCTCTGAACAATTGTGATAATATTATGTTTGCAACTTTCACCGAAAGTTATTCCAAACAACTTAAAAACTGAAGGATATGATCTCACATGCACATTGCTATTTCTGCAAGTCGCGGAGGGTGTTCTAACAATCCTCTATATAATTCATTCGTTTTAGTATCCATTCAACTCACAAAGTCACACATACACAAGTTGTGTAACGCGATACTCAGGATGGATGCAACAGTGCTCTTAATACAAGCCACTGTCAGTTTTGTTGCATTTGCCTTATTCTATAGGTTCTGGTCATCAAGAACCAAGAATTATGGTGGTAGTAAGAAGCCGCAAGCCCCTAAACCAGATGGGGCCTGGCCAATTTTAGGCCACCTTCCATTGTTTGGAGGTACAGATCCTGCTTGCAGGATCTTGGCAGACATGGCTGATAAGCACGGTCCAGTACTTAGAATTGATCTTGGTTTGCAACGAGTACTGGTGGTGAGCAGCAAGGAAGCCGTGAAACAGATTTTCACTACTAATGACCTTAGTTTCATGGCTCGTCCTAAAGCTTTTGCCAACACTGCATTTTTTGCATTAACCCCTTATGGTCCTTTCTGGCAAGAGATGCGTAAGACTGCTGTATCTGAGCTTCTATCAAATAGCCGTCTGGAGGTCCTCAAACCTGTGAGAGCCTCGGAGGTGACTACGTGCATTAGGGAATTGTACTCTGTCTGCTGCAAGAATGGCATAGTAGGTCAGGTCAAGTTCAACATTAGTGAATGGCTTCAGCAAGTGGTCATCAATATGATAATGCAAATGATGGCTAGGAAGCGATATAGCAGTATTGGCATAGGTGCAACTGAGGTGGAATCGAGGATTTTTAAAAAAGCCTACGAAGGTTTTTTTGCAACGCTTGACCCTTTTGATTCTGAAATGTCAAATGTGATACCATTTACAGAGTGGATGGATTTGAAAGGAACACGGAGGGCCTTGAAAAGAACAGCAAAGGAGTTGGATTTGATTCTGAGTTCTTGGCTTGATGAACATAAGCAGCTCATGAGTGAAAAAGCTCCCTTGGGAAGAACTGATTTCATTGATGTCATGTTATCGATGTTTGCAGAATCTGATGGTTTCTTATTTGGACACAAGTGTGAAGATGTCATCAAGGCCAATGTTTCCGTAAGTTATACTCATTGTGTCCCGTTGAATTCTATACGTTTTCATTTTTTGGATGTCTTTGTCAATCCTATATATTTCAAAACTTTCCTAAAATAATAAATTTTAATAATATAAAAAATCCTACCCACTCACTACTTTCATATATTTTTCCAAATCTATTGATTAAATAATTCAGTTCCATCACTTTATGCATTTTTCTTTCTCTTTCCCGTTACTTTATATAATTTTATACATTTTTATTAGTCTCAGTGTACAATCCATTTGTCTCTGCAGTGTGCTATCTTTGCAGGATCAGATGCCGTTTTTGCTACCTTGACTTGGGCCGTCACATTTCTTCTAAAAAACAAGGAGATGTTACAAAGAGCCCAACAAGAGCTCGACATTCATATTGGAAAAGAACGATGGGTAGAAGAATCAGATTTGAAACATCTGATATACCTCCAAGCCATCATAAAAGAAACTCTACGATTGTATCCTGCTGCGCCCTTATCAGTCCCTCGTGAAGCCTTACAGGATTGCGTCATAGCAGGCTACTCTGTCCCCAAAGGAACTGCATTATTCGTGAACCTCTGGAAACTGCACCGTGATCCAGCAACATGGACTGACCCTTGTGAATTCGAGCCAGAGAGATTTCTGACTAGTCATGCAGGAGTTGATGCAAGAGGTCAAGAGCTCGGGTTCATTCCATTCACTGCAGGAAGGCGATCGTGTCCTGGAATGACAGCAGGAATGCACATAATGCAACTAATTTTAGCTCGTTTGCTTCAAGGATTTGATTTGATCAGTCCTACAAATGAACACTGAAGCAGCAGGGATGACTCTGCATAAGAAACACCCTTTGGAAGTTCTGCTTACTCCGCGCCTCCCAGATAAGCTTTACGCCTTTACCAGTAGCAGATATCTCACTTTTAGCCGGAGTGGCGAGTGCGTGAGTTTTTAAATTTCGTCAATTGTATTATTTGCAATTTACTGTTTCCAGAAAATATAGAGAGAAACCATTTGATTGTTTCTGATCGTTCCAGGATATTGGTCTTGTCGGTGCACTCTCAAATTTCTCAATTTGAACCGTAGTCTTGTATCTTGTATTGTATATCTTTTGGTAATAAAGTGGGGAGATTCAAATCTAGTCGAATTATTTGAACCGTAATCTTACGGTGGGTTATAGGAGCATGAGAATAGTGTAATTTTCTATCTAGTGTGCATGAACAATTTTGTTACTACTGTGCTATGTCCTGTGAATATACTATATTTTTTTATAAATATAATTATTTCGTGTGAGTATATTATATTTTTCATAAATATATATTCGCGCCCTCTCTGTTGCCTCCATTCCTTGCCCTCTTGGATGGAGTCTTAATTTATTACATTTCAATACTTTTAAAAATAGTAGTAAATTTTAGGATTTGTTATAGTTTGTATCAATATTAGTTTTGGTCAAGAATGCTTAAATATTCATACTTATTTTCTTACCAATTTACCTTACTAATTTTAATTTGCTGAACTTTCCACCTGAGACATGTTTCCATCAAAATATATTATATTTTACCAAAAATAAAATAATTATATCCTAATTTAATTATTTATAATCATAAAATCAATTTTGACACTGTAATAATATCAAAACACTCATGTTTTATTTTGCTAATTAACCATTAACCAGTTGTATAATCAGCAAATAATCATACATAATTAGCTTTTCTCACGTATTTGTTATAAAATTATAAAACACTTATGTATTTATTTAATATTAATTAATAGAATCACTTACGAATTTTGACAGGAATTTGTCCGTAACATGAACTGAATATAAAGTGAGTTGGGTGAAAAATTCAATAGATTCCGCACATTGTAGTTGGTGGGTGTGTATTTTGTGGTAAGTACCAGTGTACCACGCTGATATTCGTTACCATAATTAGTGAAAACCGAAAAACTTGTGCCGATTCAGCAAAAAAACAGTGAACCCCTCCCAACAGCCCACGTCACAATCCTGGAGCATTCATAAAACGGTCTTTCTAATGTGTGCCTAAGTCACACAATAAACACTAAATTTTATAAAAATGACCTATTTTGATTGGTGGAGTTGATGTGAATGCAGGGGGGCCATCATCATTTATTGTTCATCTACCAATCAAGAGCTATTTTTATTGGAGTCAGGGACTATTGTGTGCCCTTGGGCACACCATAGAAAATCCCTTCATAAAAACTTATTTATTGTTATATACTCCCTTCACTACCGTCATTTCTATACCGTTTTTTTTTATGTTCCGTTATTTCTATACATTCTCAAAGTAGCAACTTTTTATAATATAAAATACTATTACACTCGCTACTTTCTTCCGCTATCTCCGTTCTATAATAATAAAAACGCTATTACATCCACTACTTTCCTCCCCTATCTCAAATCTATTATTAAAAATAAATGAGTCCCATCACTTTACCAACTTTTTATTTAACTTAACTCATTTCTTATACTTTTTGTTCGTCTGAATGTCCAATCTCAATGTATATTGTTCATTGGGACCGAGGGAGTATGGTAAAATTATTTAAGCTAAATAACAAATTGTAGTGATTATTTATAAAAAACAAAAATACATATTGTAGTAATAATTTTCTTTCTTTTTGAAATAAAAAATGACTTGGGCCCCATTATTTATCTTGTTAAATATAATCTCATAAATCTACACATAAGAACACAATATTTATTAATGTAATATTCTAATAACAATCAAAATAATTAATATTTAATTATTCAGTAAATCCAATATACGAAAAAACCAAAAATCGCAAATAATATAATGTAATATAATTCTCAATTCATTAATTATTTTAGACTAAAATCATGTTCAATTATACTACTGTAATGATTTTGTACTGTATCTGTCAAAAAAAAAAATGATTTTGTACTGTAAAAATTTCGTACAGGGTTTCGATACGTACTCTAAAACCCAAAAACAAAAATCTAAATTTCAAGAAATTCACTCTCATTTCTTGAATCCATGGCCTCTTTCACATTCATCTCTAAATCGTGTTGTTGAAAGGAGAAACTTTGCTACAACTTCAAGGTTTGTTTGGTTATAAATTTTATATGTTATAGTTTTCGAGTAAATTTTCTAGTTCTTGATCATTTATATATTTTGTTGAATTCAAGAAAAAGGCTTGTGAAATGTGATCTTGCAGGTATATTTTAGTGAATCAAGTAATGGGTTGTGAAAAAATTCAAGTTTGTATTATTATATTTTTGTGGTCATGCATTAGTCCAGTTGTTTATAGTGCTACGCACCCTGGTGATCTTGCAATTCTGAATGATTTTAGAAATGGTTTAGAGAATTCAGAGCTTTTGGAGTGGCCAGAGAAGGGTGATGACCCTTGTGGCCCTCCTTTGTGGCCTCATGTGTTTTGTGCTGATGGTAGAGTCACCCAGATTCAGGTTCAAAATATGGGCTTGAAAGGACCTTTACCTAAGAACTTTAATCAGCTCGTAAAGTTGCAAAATTTGGGTCTGCAGAGGAATAAGTTGAATGGTACATTGCCTAGTTTTAGTGGTTTGTCGGAATTGGAATATGCTTTTTTGGATTTTAATGAATTTGGTGGGATCCCTTCGGATTTTTTTCATGGTCTTGGTAGTGTGAGGGTTCTTGCTTTGGATGAAAATCCGTTTAATGTAAGTAGTGGTTGGTCTATACCTGATGAGCTGCAGGAGTCTGCTCAGTTGTTGAATTTTTCTTGCTCTGGTTGTAATGTGGTTGGACCTTTGCCGGATTTTTTTGGAAAAATGTCTTCATTGTCTTTACTGAGACTGGCGTCTAATAGAATAACTGGTAGTATACCGGAGAGCTTTCGTGATTCAATGTTACAGATTTTGTGGTTGAATAATCAAGGTGATGGGGGAATGACTGGCACGATTGATGTCATTGGTTCGATGACAGGATTGACAGAGGTATGGCTTCATGGTAATCAGTTTTCTGGGAGTATTCCTGATAGTATTGGGGATCTAACATCTTTGCAGCAACTTAATCTCAATGGAAATAAACTTGTTGGTTTGATTCCGCCAGGTTTGGCCAATTTAAGCCTACAATCATTGATTTTAGACAACAATATGCTGATGGGTCCGATCCCAAAATTTAAAGCTGCTAATGTTACGTATACTTCAAATTCATTCTGTCAGTCTGATCCTGGTGAGCAATGTTCTCCTACCGTTAATGTATTAATAGATTTTCTAGGTGCTTTTGGCTTCCCACAAAATCTGGCTTCTCAATGGACAGGTAATGATCCATGCCAACAGCCATGGTTTGGGATTGTATGCAACTCAGATTCCCAAGTTTCTGCTATAAATTTGCGAGGCCTCAATCTGAGTGGCACACTAAGTCCTTCACTTGCAAACCTAGATTCTCTACTTGAAATTCACCTAGATAGGAATAATCTGAGTGGTTTAGTTCCAATGAATCTAGCACAATTAAAAGCCTTGCGGTTGTTAGATATAAAAGAAAACAATTTTGCACCTCCATTACCAAAGTTTCATGATACTGTGAAGGTCATAGTAGATGGCAATCCTCAATTGGTAGCTGCAATGGGCGGACCTCCAGTGCCAACTACTTCCCCATTACCACCGATCAACAGTCCAAAGGTAAGTCCAGTAACACCATCAAGTAGTTCCTCGGCCGGCAGGGGTGATTCACCAGTACCAGACAGCCCACCTTCATCATCCAAAGGTTCAATTTTTGACTCGCCTAGATCTTACAATGAGCACACAGAAGCAAACAAAGGCAAGAGCCTTAAGTCAATTTTTGTTCTTGCTATAACTGCATCTTCTGTAACTCTAATTGTTCTTTTAGCTCTTTTCTATGTATATTGTTGTAAGAAACGTAAAGAGTCTAAGAAAGCTCCCGGTGCATATATTGCCCACCCTAGAGATATATCTGGTCCCGATAACATGGTTAAGATTACAGTTTCTAGTGATATCGATGGATTCGATCAAACCATGACTGATTCTCAGCATAGAGTAAACGGTGGAATGCGAAATACCCATGTGACTGAGGAGGGAAATGCAATCATCTCAGTTCAGGTCCTTCGCAAGGTAACCAAGAATTTTTCACCAGAAAATGAACTTGGGCGTGGAGGTTTTGGAGCAGTATATAAGGGTGAGCTAGAAGATGGAACCAAATTGGCAGTTAAAAGAATGGAAGCTGGGGTAGTCAGTAACAAAGCTGTGGATGAATTTCAGGCTGAAATTGGTGTTCTCTCTAAGGTTCGACACAGGCATCTAGTTTCGCTTCTTGGGTATTCTGTTGAAGGGAATGAGAGACTTTTGGTTTATGAATATATGCCTCAAGGGGCACTGAGTATGCATCTATTTCGTTGGAAGAAGTTAAACCTACAACCTCTATCCTGGGCAAAAAGACTTACTATTGCTTTAGATGTTGCCAGAGGGATGGAGTACCTCCATAAACTGGCACGTCAGAGCTTTATACACCGAGATCTTAAATCATCAAATATTCTTCTAGGGGATGACTTTAGAGCCAAAGTGTCTGACTTTGGGTTGGTGAAACTTGCTCCTGATCAAGAAAGGTCTATTGCAACCAGGCTTGCTGGGACGTTTGGATATCTTGCACCTGAATATGCTGGTAAAAAGATATTTTATATCTCAACTTCTGCAGATGATTTTTTTTGCATAATGCTGTTCTATATGAAGAATTTATATGAGTTTTTTTTTTGTGTATAATTTTTTCTATATGCATTTTGAACGTCATGTAGTTATATAGGAGAAAAGAACAATGGCAAATTTAGAACCAATAGATTATCTCGTCATTACTCGTGAAGATTTATTTTTTATTGATGATCATCTTACAGAGCACATATGTGTATGTAGAATAAGTAGAGTCCTACAATTGTAGCCGAACATATATTTGGATACCCCGTGATAATAGGTTACCGAAAGAGTTACTGTATATATACACATGCAACCTGGAGTACCTCCATACCTCCATGAATATAGCTAGAACTTATTTGATCACCATGTCTAAGACTGTAAAGTTGCATCAAGACTGAACATGAACTAAGTCGATATCATATCATTGATGTGTGAACATATTCGTACAAGTCTCACTATCTCATAATGTTTCTGGTTTACACATATATGTTAGGGGTTTCTTAGAATTTTTTTTTAAATGCATAGCCTTTGAAATTAGAGGCTACAGTCCAAGTCATTAATCGCCCCACTGATGGTCTCTGTTAATTTCTGCTTTTAGAGAGTTATGGAGGAGTAGTGAGAGAGGAGAAGAATGATGAAAGAGAAGAAGTGGTTTCATTTCACTAAACAACAGAGTATATATACAAGCAGAATAGTGGAAAACTAACTAGCTCTAACTAACCTACAACTAATTGACAGCTGGAATATGTACAACTAATTAGCTGTGACATGTAGCTAACTAATACTACCAATAGCCTCCCTCAAGTTAGGAGGTATCTGAGAATCAGATAATCCTAACTTGGAGCATAAATCTTGCAACTGTGGAGACGGCACAATCTTGGTTAAGATATCAGCTAATTGATGCTTTGTAGGAAGATAAGAGAGCTGTAACAATCCTTCAAGAACTTTATCACGAGTGAAGTGGCAATCGACCTCAATGTGCTTCGTTCGTTCGTGAAACACTGGGTTCTTTGCAATGTGTAAAGCTGATTGATTGTCACAATGGAGAGTGACTGGAGAAAGACCAGAAACACCTATTTCTTCTAGAAGTCGAACGACCCAAGTGACTTCAGAAGCAGCTGCTGCCATAGCTCGATATTCCGCCTCAGAGCTTGACTTTGAAACTGTGGATTGCTTCTTCGACTTCCAGGAAATAGGAGATCCTCCTAAGAGAAGAACATAGCCTGTTACAGAACGTCTGGTATTTGGACAAGATGCCCAATCAGAGTCTGAAAAGGCTTGGAGAGTGAGTTTTTCTGGACCTTGAAGTTTGATTCCCTGCCCAGCAGTAGAAGAAATGTATCGTAGAGTATGATGCAAGGCTTGGAGATGAGATGTTCTAGGATTCTGCATAAATTGGCTGAGGCACTGTACAGTGTAACTTAAGTCAGGCCTTGTATTGGTCAAAAAATTTAATTTGCCTACATGGGACCTGTAAGTTTCAGGGTCTGATAACAAATCACCATCATCAGCATGTAATTTGAGATGTATAGGTAGTGGTGTGACAGCACGCTTGGAGAGATCCATATTACATCCTTGTAATAACTCTTTAGTAAACTTGTTTTGGCTCATGACAATTCCATCAGTGAAGTAAGTAACTTCAATACCTAAGAAATAATGCAGTACACCAAGATCTTTTATGCTGAATTTATCGTGAAGATCTTGCTTTACTGATTGAATGTGCTCGAGATTACTTCCAGTGAGAATAATGTCATCCACATACACAGCTAGAATTGTGATATCAGTTCCATGCTTGTAGATGAATAAACTGTAATCATTTCTAGACTGAGTGTATCCTTGTAGCAACAATGTATCAGTCAGTTTATCGAACCACTGTCGAGATGCTTGTCTCAACCCGTAAAGAGATTTTCTTAATCGACAAACAAGATTATATGGGTTTGGAACACCCTCAGGTACTGTCATGTAAACTTCCTCTAGCAGATCTCCATGGAGGAATGCGTTATTAACATCAAGTTGGTAAAGTTTCCAACGTTTACTAGCAGCCAAAGATAACAAACATCTCACTGTGGTCATCTTTACCACAGGTGAAAAAGTCTCTGTAAAATCAATTCCA
Organism: Daucus carota subsp. sativus; assembly: GCF_001625215.2. NCBI lineage: Eukaryota > Viridiplantae > Streptophyta > Magnoliopsida > Apiales > Apiaceae > Daucus > Daucus carota. Next base: position 59,488,991 of record NC_030383.2, on the reverse strand, counting down.
GGTTTCTGATTGAACCCTTTTGCTACCAAACGAGCTTTGCATCGTTCTAATGAACCATCTGCATTTAATTTCACTTTGAAAACCCAACGACTACCAATGGCTTTCTTGCCGGGTGGCAAAGGAACAAGATCCCATGTTTTATTATGTTCAAGAGCTGTAAGCTCTTTCTCCATAGCTGCAACCCAAATTGGATTAGCAGCAGCTTCTGAATATGATGTAGGCTCAGCAATGACAGACTGTTGTGATAAAAAGGTAAAATGGGATGGAGGCAAACAAGTACCATCCACTAAATTGCACCAGTGATCAATTGGGAATTCAGTATGTGTAGCTAGATTACAATAGTAATCAGTCAGATAAGTGGGGGGGTGTTTAGACCTTGAAGATTGTCTAACAGGAGGGTCATTTATCTGAGAATCATGCTGTTCACAATGACTATTGTCATGCTGTTGAGACTCATGCTCATTATGAGTACTATCACTATTATTCTGAGATTCATGGGATGTGTGATGATTTGTATTAGGAGGTTCAACAGGAGTGTCTACAGATGGAACAGAACTGGAAAACTTTGGAAGGAAAGTACTATTTAGAAAATCAGATTTAGATGTATCAGCAATCATGTGAAAAGGAAAAATGGATTCATGAAATACCACATCTCTGGAGACTGACTCTGTGTTAGTCCTGAGATCATAAATTCTATAACCTTTCTGAGAATTAGAATATCCAAGGAAAACACAAGCTGTAGCTCTAGGTTCAAACTTAGACCGATTGACTTTCAGTGTAGAAACATAACACAGACAACCATAAACTCTTAAGTCATCATATGTAGGAAGAGAACCATAGAGTCTGAAATAAGGTGTTTGATTGGCAATGGATTGTAGAGGCATTCTGTTTATCAGGTAAGTGGCACATAAGATAGAATCCCCCCAAAATTTAAGTGGTAATTTGGCCTGAAGTGATAGTGCCCTAGCAGTTTCTAGCAGATGTCTATGCTTTCGCTCCACAACACCATTTTGTTGTGGAGTGTAAGCACATGATGTTTGCTGGAGAATCCCCTTAGTTTTACAAAGTTGAGCAACTAATCCAGCACTAAGCTCTAAAGCATTGTCAGAACGAATACTTAACACAGTTGTCTTAAACTGATTCTCCACATAAGCCAGAAAATTGATCAGAACATCATATACTTGAGATTTGGATTTAAGCAAATGAACCCAAGTAAAACGCGTAAAATCATCCACAATTGTCAGAAATTGAGTACAACCAGAGTGTGATGGGGTTTTGTATGGCCCCCATATATCTAAGTGCAACAATGCAAAAGGTTTTGTACTCTTGATATAGCTAGAAGGGAAAGATTTCCTTACTTGTCTTGCTGCAGGACAAATTTGACAAACAGTAGTATTTACACAATCTTGAACAGATTTAAGAGGTAGTAACAACTGAAGCTTAGAAAATGGTAGATGTCCCATCCGCAAATGCCAGAGTCTTGTGTCCTCTACATCTTTAGAAACAGCTGTGTGACAGAACTTTGATTGATCCTGATTTTGTGTTGTAATAGTATTCTGGACACAATACAAGCCACCTGATAGTCTACCAAGAAGAATCTGAGGCCTTTTCAGAGAATGGCCCTGAATAAAACATTGATCATCAGAAAAAATTATGTTGCATTTCAAATCAGCACATAATTTGTTAACAGAGATCAGTCTGAACTGAAATTGGGGAACATAAAGAACTTTGTGTAAAGTGAGATCATCATTCACTTTCACTGTCCCTATATGTGTCACTTGAACTTTTGTACCATCAGGAATAGTAATAAAACTATCCTTATCATCAACAATATCATAAGAGATGAAACTATCCAGATTAGGACAGATATGATCAGTAGAGCCACTGTCAAGTATCCATTGATGACTCATACCAGCAAGAAGACAGAAATTACCTGCCAGCATTGCAAGTTTAGGATTGTCATTATCTGAATCTGGCTGAATATTCTGTTGACTTAGCAGCTTGAGCAAGTGATTATACTGCTCCATGCTCACAGTATCATTAGAGTTATCAGGTGCATCATCTGCAGAATCTTGCTGTGCCATAGCAGCAAATCCCTTCCTCTGATGTTGTTGTTGTTGTTTAGCTTGGAATCCAGGTGGATAACCATGGATTTTGAAGCATCTTTCAATGCTATGACCAGGAATCTTACAATGATTGCAAAAGTACTTTTTCTTTGATGGATCTGCTGTGTTTCTTGAACCTGTGCTCTTCTGATAATTGGAATTGAATCTTTGACTTGAATTTTGTGGATTGTATTTCTTGTTGTCTGCATAGAATGCCAAAGATTCAGCTGGAACAGTACTAGTAGAGCCACTAGCAATAGACTTATGCTTTTCTTCCTGAGCAAACAGTCTGTAGACTTGAGATATGTTTGGCAGAGGCTGCATCATCAATACATTGCTTCTCACCAAAGAGAAAGCCTCAGTTAGCCTCATCATAAATTGCAAGATCCTCTGTTCTTGTTGTTTTAGTACCAGCCTTTGAGATAATCCACATGTACACTTGTTACATGTGCAGTAGAGTAGTGGACTAGCATCATTTAGTCCTTCCCACAGAGTTTTCATTTTAGTGAAAAACACTGATACAGAATCAGAACCTTGAGTGAGTTCAAACAATTGCTGCTCAAGAGCGTATACTTGTGAAATTGAAGTACAGCCATATCTGTCTTCCAAATCTTCCCAGAGTTCCCTTGCAGTTGGAAAATATTGAACACTCTTGGCAATTGTTTCATCAAGATTATACAATAACCAAGTAATAACCAGATTGTTACATCGTTCCCAACACTTGTACTCAGCAGTAGTAATATCAGGTACATCAATGGAACCGTCAACAAAACCTAATTTGTTCTTAGTGGATAAAGTGAGAATCATAGATCGTTTCCAGCTATGAAATCCATCTCCATTGAATTTCACAGAAACTAGTTGTAAAGTATGAGCATCAGATGGATGAATATAGTAATGACTAGTAGGATCATTATTTGCCATGGATTTTAGGTCAAGAAATGCAATCGAACAATTTGTCAACAAAAACACAATTCAAGAAATCGAAACTCAGAAATTATCAAGAAACAATCTCGATAATGATCAGAACAGCAAGAAACGTCAATTAGAAGTCTCGATCTATGAAATGACAACACAATCTCAACACAATTCAGTAAAATATCTCTTACTGGAGTGAGAAATGACCTGAGAATCTGAAGAACTAATGAAGAATTCGCGATGAAGATGAATGTAGGATCGAGCGATGCACTTATTACGTAATCGCCATTGCTGGCTCTGATACCATGTTAATTTCTGCTTTTAGAGAGTTATGGAGGAGTAGTGAGAGAGGAGAAGAATGATGAAAGAGAAGAAGTGGTTTCATTTCACTAAACAACAGAGTATATATACAAGCAGAATAGTGGAAAACTAACTAGCTCTAACTAACCTACAACTAATTGACAGCTGGAATATGTACAACTAATTAGCTGTGACATGTAGCTAACTAATACTACCAATAGTCTCACTTTACCTTGTCATCCTTTAAATTCTAATACTTCATTACCATTTCTGTTTCTTGTGTCTTATAGTGACAGGAAAAATAACAACCAAAGCCGATGTGTTCAGTTTTGGAGTGGTACTAATGGAACTTTTAACTGGATTAATGGCCCTCGACGAACGTCGTTCTGAGGAAACCAGGTATTTAGCTGAGTGGTTTTTACAGATAAAATCGGACAAGAAGAAGCTAATTGATGCTGTCGACCCTGCTTTAGATGAAAAGGAAGAGAATTCCGATGGCATTTCCATTGTAGCTGACCTAGCTGGGCACTGCACTGCTAGGGATCCAAGTCATCGGCCTGAAATGGGACATGCAGTGAATGTGCTGGGCCAATTGGTTGAAAAGTGGCAACCATATGATCAAGAAACGGAGGACTATTCTGGCATAGATTATAGTCTACCTCTTAGACAGATGATGAAGGAGTGGATGGAATCTGAAACCACAGATTTCAAGAACTCTAATCTACAGGATAGCACCGGGAGTATTCCGAACAGGCCAGCTGGATTTGCAGACTCCTTTACTTCTGCCGATGCCCGATAGTGATTTTGTATGACGCCATGCTTTCTTTATCTTTTAAAAAAAAAACAATACTTCAAAGTCTACAGCACAAAGTTTCTGTTTTCTGCTGCGTCTGCATTACAATAGATTGTGATACTACTTGTTTACATGTATTACAATGCTTAAGGTTTATGCAAGTTGAAACTTGGAATTGATAATGTGCATCTGTTGACGGTGTTGCTTTTCCTGCTTCATAATTTGAACATCCTGTTATTTCTTTTTCAAGCTTAAAAATATAACAACTTTATAATTTTTTTTTTTGTGATTTTACATTGAGCATTGTTCTAAACATTAATCGTCACAAAATAATAGATAAACTCTCCATTCTCTCTCAAATTAGGATTTTGAGAGTCGACTCCCAAAACTAGCCGTCACTTCTCTATTCTTCACCTTCATCCTCTTCATCAACCAAATCATTTTCGCTCTTCCATCTTCTCCACTATTTACCAGTTTTTTGTTTTTCAATAAAATCGAGTGTTGCTTAAACCTCGAAGATTCCCATCGAGTTTTATTCTCGGATCTGTTTCGGATTTGAGTTTGGGCTTGATTGTTTTCTGAATAAATCAGATCTTTTGAAATCAAAGGTCCGATTGTGTTTTCCCGTCTCGCCTTTTGGCGTGTGTTGATTTAGTACCCCATTCTTGGGTGATTCTGCGTTGTTATGTCTTTCTGTGTTATCAATAAGAATGATTGTGATGGAGTTTTGGGAGATCTGACTTATCACATCATTATTACTTTCGGCATCCCGGCATGTAGATAGCTGGGGTATGCTTGGAACGGTGGCGATCGCATGTGCTCACCTTTCACAAATTATAGTTGTTCATTATTCGAGGACCCTTGTTCCTCATTGCTTAGTTTTTACAACTGAGTCGTCTGAACACCTCATACAGCCATGGAACTATTGTGAAGGTTAATTGTGAAGCTACCATTTTCGGGATTGATGTAGGCTGGATTACTCGAAAAGCCTTTGTATTCATTTTCAATTTCAGGAATCCTTGGATTCAGTTTGTTAAGCAGTCAGGAAACAATGCAGCTATTTGTTTAGCTCGTTTTATTGTTTATCAACCTGATTGCATTGTTATTTGGGGATTTGTCCCGACTAGACTTATTTTAATTTAATGAAATGAATTTGCATTTTGTCAAAAAAAAACATTAATCGTCACCGATTAATTTCGCTTCTGTAACTCGCCGAACTGATTAAATCACTGATTAGTCAATTCATTATCTGATCAAATTCTGATCAATCTAATTAATTTCCGATTAATTTTTATAATTATCGATTAAGTCCGATTATTGGTTTTTATGTTCGCTGAAAATTTGATTATTTGAATTCAACGCGAAATGACCAAGAACTATACCGATTCTTTTAACAAAACTAGTTGAGAAGCCGCGCGTTGCGGCGGCCTATAAAAATTATATTAATGATTCCATATTAATATTTGTTAAGTAAAATAATTTTGTGGTTGTCTATAAAAAGTATATTAATATTTTAAAATTAATATTTGTAGGATAAATTAAATTTATATTATAAAAATTTTGATGTAATACCAATACTAATATATAAAATTGCAAAATTGAACTATAAGTCATGGAGAAAAAATGAAAATAAATTTATACACGTAATTAACAATTTAAAGTATGACGAATCTTAATTTTATTTGTTTTTTTATTTTTTGAAAAGTAATCATGTTCTTACATTGTCACCTTCCTCCAATTTTTTTGGATTGATTGTGCACAAGAACATTTAACATAAATCTGTGAGATAGCGGTCTATTACTACCCTTACTTGTAACAATTTTTTTTAATACTGTATAAACAACCGTTACTTAAAAGTTACTTGAACGGAGCAAACTGATAATGCATGAATAATTTTTTCCGGTATACAAACTAAATCATATAAAAATTAACAACAACAGACATGTCCGATGAACAAAACAAATATTATAAAAGAATGACCAACAAACATACTCACTAATAATTAATTTATTGATATCAACCATCAATATCATGTCAAAACTATATTCTTTTCCTGTGTTTGGATTTGTCGACTCCAATATAGCGGTCTATAAAGACCTTTGCTTGCAAATCGTTGCAGCTATCCCCAGATAGAGGTAGAGTTGTGGTATTGAGAGAGAGAATGTTGTGTTTAAATGATTCAAAACCCTACAATCTATAAGGGTATTTATAGGTGAAAAGAGACTTGTGTGCTACTCTTTTCCATAATTAAATAATCCGAAAAAAAATCAGATTAAAACTTTCAAGCTACTATATTCCATAAATAATTTGAAACAAAATCAGATTCTAAAACTTGCTTCTAATATATCCGAAACTAAAAAAGGTAGTTCTAATTTTTGCTATTTTGCATACAAAAATTCTAGAAAATTAGAAAAATAGAACGAAACGATGTGAGAGGCGCCACCTACACGCCCCTCGCTTCTCCATTAAAAATCGAGCAAGAGAACTATCACGTAAATAATTTGTCTTTCCCATAATTAAATAATAATCTGAAACAAAATCAGATTAAAACTTTCAAGTTATTATATTCCATAAATAATTTGAAACAAAATCAGATTCTAAAACTTGCTTCTAACATATCCGAAACTAATAAAGAATAATCTGAAACAAAATCAGATTAAAACTTTCAAGTAACTATATTTCATAAATAATTTGAAACAAAATCAGATTCTGAAACTTGCTTCTAATATACCCGAAACTAAAAAAGGTAGTTCTAATTTTTGATATTTTTCATCCAAGAAATTCAGAAAATTAGAAAAATAGAACAGAGCGACGTGAGAGGCGCCACCTACACGCCCCTCGCTTCTCCTTTATATAAGTATATTGATTGATTGCCTCGCTCACTCTCTTTTGTGTCAGTCGAGAATCAAGGATAACCTTTGATTTTAGTTTAATATTTTATCATTTTATAGTTTTAAAGACGTAACTGTTGAAATAGCAAATTCTCCTCCACACAAGCATGACAGTCAGCAATTAAAACGATTTGAGTTCAAAGTTTCTTACACGACTTCTAAAGATTTAAAGATTTGATGAGAATTTCATCTTTAGAATTTAATAAGAGATACTAAATAAGAAAAAAATTGTATCATCTTTAGAATTCAATAAGTTGATTTTTTCTTATGTTAAACTTAGAGGTCACAATATAGAAAAGGTTTATATGTATGAATGTTTCTGTTGGTTTTTATTACTCAGATAGATCTTACTGGAGAAGTCTTGAAAGGGTCTTCTATTCGAAAAGTCATAGTGAGAGAAGCGAAAAGTCGAGCAGCCATGGCTGTAATTGTGGGGATTAGTAAACCTCACACTATTGGGTAAGGATAGTCCGCGCTTCGCGGCGGCGTTATAAATTTTGTATAAATTTTGATGCGAATTAATATTATAATAGCATAAAAATTATTTTGAGTCATCTTCTGGTCAAACACACTAATAAAACAAATATTATAATTAGTATAAAATTCTTTTTAAATGGTCATCCTGTCAAACACAATACTAATAATAAAATTAGTTCGAACCGCTCTCCCGTCAAATACAATATTAATCCATAATTTTTATTTTTATGATAAAATTAAATATTACCGTATAATTTAGATCAAAATCAGTTTGAACCGCTCTCTTGTCAAATACAATACTAATAAAAATTATTCTAATTATGATAAAATTAAAGGTTATAATTGGAAAAAAATTATTTTGAACTGTGGTCCCGTTTTAACAAATAATATATTATAACATAGATAAAAAATTATTTTAGCCATTTCACGTCCAACATAATACTAATAAAAAAATTATTATTATTTAGATAAAAATTAGTTTGGGCCGCCTCCCGTGCCCGTCAAACACAATACTAATCAAGAAAATTTACATTATCATAAAATCAATATATCCTATTTTATTTTATTAATTATTTTTATTTTATGATTCCTATTTATTAGTTAAAAATTATTATTTTTTTATGGTTCTAATTTTTTTGCTATTAGTTTTTTTAGTGATTATTATCTTTACAATCCTTTATTTTCTATTCGAAATTTAAGAAAATTATAAGACTAAATCGAAAATAAAAATTGTACGTATTACCTTACACATCTTAAATATAAATTGTATTTTATCTATGATTGTTAGTTTAAATAAATATAAAAATTATTCTAATTATGATAAAATTATACATTATGATTGGATAAAAATTATTTTGAACCGTGGTCCCGTTTTAATAAGAAAATATATTATAACATAGATAAAAAAATTATTTTAACTACTTTCCCGTGAAACATAATACTAATAGAAAAATTATTATTATTTAGATAAAAATTAATTTGGGTCGCCTCCCGTGCCGTCAAACACAATACTAATCAAGAATCATTTACATTATCATAAAATCAACATATGATTACTATTTTACATATCCTATTTTTCCTTTTGATAAGCCATAAAAAATATAAAAAAATTATTTTATTTTATTAATTAATTTTATTTTATGATTCCTATTTTTTAGTTAAAAATTATTATTCTTTTATGATTCTAATTTTTTTTGCTATTATTTTTTAATGATTATTGTCTTTACAATCTTTTATTTTCTACTCGAAATTTAAGAAAATTATAAAATTACCTTACAAATCGTAAATATAAATTGTATTTTATCTAGGACTAGTTGAGAAGCCGCACGTTGCGGCAGCCTATAAAAATTATATTAATGATTCAATATTAATATTTGTAGAATAAAATAATTTTGTGGCTGTTTATAAAAAGTATATATTAATGTTTCAAAATTAATATTTGTAGGATAAAATAAATTTATATTATAAAAATCTTGATGTAATACTAATACTAATATATAAAATTACAAAATTGGACTATAATTCATGGTGAAAAAATGAAAATAAATTTATACACGTAATTAACAATTTAAAGCATGACGAATCTTAATTTTTTTTTTTTTTTTGAAAAGTAATCATGTTTTTACATTGTCACTTTCTTCCAATTTTTTTTGGATTGATTGTGAGCAAAAAACATCTAACTTAAATCTGTGAGATAGCGGTGTATAACAACCCTTATTTGTAACAATATTTAATTTTTAATACTGTATAAATAAGTTTTACTTAAAAGTTACTTGAACGGAGCAAACAGATAATGCATGTATACTTTTTTATTGTATACAAAGTAAATCATATAAAAATTAACAACAACAAACATGTCCGATGAACATAACAAATATTATAAAAGAATAACGAACAAACATACAACACTAATAGTTAATTTATTGATATCAACCATCAATATCATGTCAAGACTATATTCTTTTCCTGTGTTTGGATTTGTCGACTCCAATATAGCGGTCTATAACTACCTTTCCCGTGTTTAGATGATCCAAAACCCTACAATCTATAGAGGTATTTATAAGTGCAGAGAGACTTGTGTGCTACTATTTCTCATAATTAAATAATCTGAAACAAAATCAGATTAAAACTTACAAGTTACTATATTGCATAAATAATCTGTCTTTCCCATAATTAAATAATCTGAAACAAAATCAGATTAAAACTTTCTAAAACTTTCAATTTACTATATTCCATAAATAAATTGTCTTTCCCATAATTAAATAATCTGAAACAAAATCAGATTAAAGTTTTCAAGCTACTATATTCCATAAATAATTTGAAACAAAATCAGATTCTGAAACTTGCTTCTAATATACCCGAAAGTAAAAAAGGTAGTTCTAATTTTTTGATATTTTTCATCCAAAAAATCCAAAAAATTAGAAAAATAGAATGGAGCGATGTGAGAGGCGCCACCTACACGCCCCTCGCTTCTCCTTTATATAAGCATATTGATTGATTGATTGATTTTGGCCAGTTCAAAATAATTACATTTTATAATTTTACGAATATAATCCGAAACCCGAAATTTCTGATTTTGTGGTTATTATATAAAGGGGAAATGCTTTCAAAAGTTCGTTCCTGTCAACTGTAATATGAAAAATGAGCTTTCCCGCCTCTCTAACACTTCACTCTCAACCACCATTTTCCCCACACCATAATCAAAATCAACCCTTTACAAATCACGCAATTCTCATCAATAATCAAACCCCAAATCACCATTTCTCCATCAAACAATCCCCTATCTACAAGCCCCACGATGTCGATCTCACCGCCTCATGGACTTCATCGATATCTCACCATTGTCGTGCCAATCGCTTATCGGAAGCTGCAGCAGAGTTTACTGCAATGAGAGTAGCTGGGGTTGAGCCTAATGAGATAACTTTCGTTACGCTTCTCTCGGGCTGTGCTCAATTGCCCTCAGAATCGCTGCATTTTGGGATATGTGTTCATGGGCTGGCCCGAAAACTCGGGTTTGATGTTGGGAGCGTTAAGGTGGGGACGGCCATTGTGAATTTGTATGCGAAATGTGGGAGGGTGGATCTTGCTCGAGTGAGTTTTGATGAGATGGGTGTCAAAAATAAGGTTTCTTGGAATAGTATGATTGATGGGTATATGAGGAATGGCGAGTTCGAGGAAGCGGTGAAGGTGTTTGATGAAATGCCTGATAGGGATGTGATTTCATATACCATTATGATTGATGGGTTTGTTAAGAAAGGCTATTTTGAGCAAGGTTTGAAGTGGTTTCAAGAAATGCAGATTGATGGTGTTGAGCCTGATTATGTGACGATTAGTTGTGTACTATCGGCTTGTGCTAACTTGGGAGCATTAGGTTTAGGCTTGTGGATACATCGGTTTGTTACAAAGAAGGTTTTTAGAGATATTATTCGGGTTCATAATTCGCTGATAGACATGTATGCGAGATGTGGGTGTATCGAATTTGCTCATCAAGTTTTCAAGAGCATGCCTAAGCGAAGTGTGGTTACTTGGAATTCTATCATAGTTGGTTTTGCACTAAACGGAAATCCAGAGGAGGCTCTTGAATATTTCAGTTTAATGCGGAAGGATGGATTTGAGCCAGATGGAGTAACGTTTACTGGCGCTCTCACAGCGTGTAGCCACACTGGTTTGGTTGATGAAGGGATCAAATTATTCGAAACTATGAAGAGGGTTTACAGAATTGTTCCAAGAATAGAGCATTATGGTTGCTTAGTTGATCTGTATAGCCGTGCAGGGCGGTTAGAAGAAGCATTGCATGTCATAGAAAACATGCCTATGAAACCAAATGAAGTAATAATAGGATCTCTTCTAGCTGCATGCAGGACTAAAGGAGATGTTGCCCTGGCTGAAAGACTGATAAATTACCTTATGGAGTTGGGCTCAAGGACTGATTCGAATTATGTCCTTGTGTCGAATATATATGCTGCAATTGGGAGCTGGCGAAGCGCAGGCAACATGAGAAGGAAAATGAAGGCTCGTGGGATACAGAAAAGGCCCGGAGTTAGTTCAATTGAAATCGATTGCACTGTACATGAATTTGTGGCTGGTGACAGATCACACACAGATGCAAAGATAGTTTATGAAATGCTAGGGCTTTTGTCTTTTGAGCTTAGAATGTTAGGCTATGTTCCTGAAACTTTTTCATTGAGTGAACAATAAACATGATTAGATGGTATATGAACTGAAGGTAACTGAGACCTGTCAACAATATGTTACTAGCAAAGGTTGTGAAGTATGAATCTCAACCTTTTCGATTGTAATTGTTACTCTAAATCTTTCAAAGGTACAAGATTGCCTATCAAATTTTACCTAGTCATAAATCTTGGAGATTATGCAATTAACCTTCTTCCATACAGCTTCTCAGCCACCCTTTCAGCCACTTCCACCCTCCCATGCATCTTACAAGCTCCCAACAATGCACCCAACAAAGCGCTATCAGGCTCCACTTCTCCGATGTCCTCGAGCAATCTCTCTGCTTCATCCAACCTCCCTACCCTCCCTAACAAATCCACCATACAAGTATAATGCTCCAAACTAGGCCTCACCCCAAACCTCCCCTTCATCATCTCAAAATACTCCACCCCTTTATCCACAAAACCACCATGACTACACGCCGACAAAACCGTCGTAAAAGTCACCCCATCAGGCACCAACCCACACCCCACCATCCTCTCAAACAACCCAAAAACCTCCCCAAACTCCCCATGCATCCCATACCCGCCCATCATCGCAGACCAAGTAATCAAATTCCTCTCAGACATTCCATCAAACACCCTCCGTGCACTCACCAAATCCCCACATTTCCCATACATTGTCACCAACCCATTCAGATTCGCCAAATCCAACACAAACCCATTTGCCACAACAAACCCATGAACAACTCTCCCAACTCTCAGCCCCGAAAGCCCCCCACACGCTTTAAGCACTCCAGGCAAAGTGTTCTTGTCAACTTGTTTACTCACACTAACCATATAAGCAAACACATTGATAGACTCTTCATAAAGGTGAACAGAATTGTAGCCTCTGATAAGAGAATTAAATAGGAAAGTGGGCTTTCTATTTCCTTCATTCATTGTCGAGAAAATGTAAGAAGCTTGGTGCATTTGTTGACAAGACGAGTAACAAGAAATAAGCTTCACTCTAATGAAATCTTTGTCCGAAATTGACAAGATTATGGTTTTTGCATGTACTAGTTTGAGTTTCTGCAAGTTCTTGGTTGATGAACATGTGTCTAGTAATGAAGCAAAGAGGGGTATGATTTCTTGAGGTTTGCGCATCACTACACTCTAGTTAAAATCCTAGGTTCTTGTCAGGTCTTTGTATGTCTCAATTTTGTACCATGTCTCTGGTTTTGTATTGGGTTTATCATACATAAATCTTACTTCAATTCTGGGCTTTTTTCCTTTTTTAGGATCTGATATAAAATGGTACTTGTCATATTATGTTGTTTTCTTAGTCTTTTATATTCCAAATGTTTCAATAATATAATTAAACGAAAAGGGGAATATTTTTCGAGATGTTCAGAAATTTGATCGATTCGTAAATAATGTGAACTCAAAGTGAACAAGCTAACTATTCATAAATTTAGTACAAAAACTGCCCTTCGCATTACTACGTACATGTTCATGTCAAGAACATCATAACCATATCGCCATAGCCGACTACAGATATTTAAATACGATCACGGTTTTTACAAGAAAAAGGGGTCATAACTGACGGAAATATGTGTACATAGTAGGATGAAGTTAGTAGCGTGTGGGAGGAGAAGTGGCATATTTAGGGTTGTTGGGGTGAGCAGCACTGTGATGAATAGGGTCAGGACCAGATGGAGCTTTCCTCAGCTCCCTTCTGTTTTCCACTCCACTTGAGCCCCCATGGCTTGCAATGCAACCTGGCCAAAACAAAGACAAGAGAATAAATATTATATGTAAATCTAGCAAGTTAGTGTAAACAAACAAGGAGCTAGCTAGAGGGGAAGAGATACCAGAAGCTAGGAGGAGCCACAAGGCCATGAATACCACAAATGCATTTTTGAAAGAGAAGCCCATTTTTCAGTAATCTCTGTGTGTAAAATTATTGTGTGAGGATGCATGCAAATGAGGCTTTGCAATGGACCATATTTATAGTAGAGGAGAGAGGCTTTTGTTTTGGATTGAATTATTAATGGAAGATCCAAATGAAGGCCAAAGAGTTGCGTTGCATGATGACTTGCGCAGCCATATTTCGGGTACATAGGAGAGTATATAATACTGTAACTAATTAAGACCCTGTGGTGTGATGGCTGACGGTAATTAATCATTTATAGGAGCATCATATCTCTGTGCGAAGGCCAAAGAGTAGTACTAATAAATATCATCAGGTGTTTGGAATTTGTTTAAACCAAAAACTTTGATAAGTACTGGAAGGCCAAACTAGCTAGACTAGATGCACCCAACAACCCCAGACTGCAGTTCTTGAACTTGAAAATTAAGTGACTGTTTGGCAAACGGTATTTATGTTTTTTTTTTAATAAAAAATAAGACTTCTATTTTTCTTAATCCGTTTAAAAATTCAAAAGCATTTAACCAACTCTCATGAAAATGGTTTGCTTTTATGATAGAATTGGTGTGCATGCAGGGGACCATCAACATTTATTATTCATCCACCAATCAAAACTTAACATTCTCATGAAAGTTAGTGACTATTGTGTGTTCACGGGCACATCATAGAAAATCCTTTTATAAAAAGTTGAGAATGCTAGTTTTTATTTCAGGTTTTATACTACTTTCATGCCAAACTGTTTAATCACTTATAGAGTAAGTTTTATCCTCACTTCTAATCCACTTCTTTGATTTAAACAAGAAGTACTTTTTTTAAGGTTACTCAGACGGCCTGTTAGTTAGTTTTTCTGGATTTTATTTTAAGTCAGCCTTTTTCCATTTTTTAAAAGCATATATCAATGGGGCCGTTTGGATAAGTTTAAAAAAAGTGGTTATTGTTTAAAGTAAAGAAGTGGACCAGAAGCAAGAAATGAATTAAAGACTTATAAGTCATTAAATTATTTAGGAAATAAGTAGAAGTCCTGAAACAAAAATTAAGGGGTGTTTGTTTCCGGCTTAAAAGCCGGGCTTCCGGGTTTATAAGTTAGAAGCACTTATTCGTACCATTTGTGTAAAAAGTGAAGAAGCACTTATAAAAAGTTAGGAATGCTAGCTTTTGTTCCAGGACTTCTACTTCTTTCTCAAGTCTTAACTTGCTTCTAACTTGTACTCCACTTTTTTATTTTAAGTAAGAAACACTTATTTTAAGTTCACCCAAATGGCCCTTAGCATTCTCAACTTATAATAAATGCTTTTAGCTTTTTATACAAACGAGTCAAAAAAAAGTAGAAGTCGCTTGTTCACCCGAATTTGTCACCCCTACCGTAAACACGTAAATTATCATGATGAAAAACTAAAGCAGGGATGATAACAAATTAAATGCACAAGAACCTGAAAGTACTCCTAGAAAACAATTGTTGTGAACGGAGGCAAGCGTCAGTGACTCTGAGTCTCTGACCCATGTCAAATGTCATAAGCAGCTGATGGGTAGCTCCAGGCTCCAGCTAAGAACAGCAAGGGCTATCGTCATCTTGATAAATGCAAAAGGTGAAACAACACTCCTGCTTATTAAAGGGTTTAAACTTGGAGTTTCCGTTATACTGCTAAGCCCTAGCTAGCTCAGCTAGCTACTAGCTTAGATTCTGCATGTGTACCAGTATTCATATTTATCTCTCTGTTTGTTTGGACATATCCCAACCTTTCAGCTGTCAACATTCCTCAGATTTTTGCCTCATAGAGTATAGTTTTATACTCCATATACATATGCTGACTTCATTGTAGGATGTCTTTATTTTATAAAGGGGTAGAACATCGACCCAGTTTGGTTCGGTTTCCGCATAAAATCAAAATCTTGAATCATATATTTTTAGTTTTTAATTTTGAATACCGTAATCGTCGGTTTGGATTCGGTTTAAAAACTCTCGATTTGGTTCTAATCTACTCAATTTCGGTTATAAAACCGATAATTATAAAATTTAAAAAATAATATAGAAACAAGATAAATTAATACATGCAATTCACAAATAATAACTATTATACTGTAGTAATTATTGCAGCAGTGGATTTCAAACTTTGAACACAAATGGATCCACAATTATCTTATTTCATAAAAGCTAATCATGAGATTTTATGAAATCTTACCATTTCGTTGTTCTATTTCCACATTTCAAATCACTTAAAGGGTAAACGCATCACTTGGATGCGTTTTCTTTGGATGCAGTGAAAACATTTTCTGACTTCGGAGTCTGTTAGCTCAGTTGTATATGAACTGCAAGGCGAATTTTAATGTACAAGTTGATATTACAAACTTATGTGTGTTCTTCGAATATTTGAACTTTATTACTCCCTCCGTCCCTCCCATTTCTTATCGTTTGGGTTGGGTACGGAGGTTAAAAAATATGTATAAAGTAGTGAAAAAAAGAAAGAAAAGTGGGTGAAGCGTGGTGAAACCCATTGATTTTTAATGTATAAAAAGAAAGATAGTGGAGTAAAAGTAGTGTGAGAAGGAAAGAAAAGTGAAGAAGTGGTGGGACCCATGGACTATTTTGGGTAAATTTTGAAATATAAAGAATTGAATAAGACATCCAAAAATAAAAGTGTAAAGAAACGGGAGGGACGGAGAAAATAATTTATAGAAGCCCAGGTAGAACTTTATTGTGAAACCGCCCTGCCACAAATACATATTTATATATTCGTTTGATGTTTAATCAGCTACTCCCTATATGTTTTTTTTTAACTGCTCGACACGCATTTCAATTCTCTTATAAAATATAATTTCGTAACTTATTTTCGAAATTTTCTTTTTCTGTATAAAAATATAACATCCAAATTTTAATTCAGAAAAGAAAAATTTTAAAAATAGATTGCACAACTATGCTTTGCAGGAGCATTAAAATCTGTGTCGCGTCCCCGTCCCCCAATGTATACTACTCAGGCGGAGGGAGTATCTAATTAGTACCTATATCCATTATACAGTAGTATCTCTGACTTGCTGGTTAAGATCAGGGTGATGGTTAAATGTTGTGCTGACTGCTGATAGTGGATGTCAAAGTAAAATAATGAGTAGCTGTGAAATCTTCGGATTAGATATGGGGGCTGGGAGCTGCTGATTTGATCCATTGCTGATGCATGCAAAACCAACTCAACACACGCTAAGATTAATCACGCCAATCCTCATCTGTCAAGTGCTTCAAATTAAAAATTACTGTATATTACGAGGCCGTCTGGGAATTTCTTTTTAAAAAAATGATTTTTTGGCTGAAGCAAAAAAGTGGATTAGAGGGATGAGGTAAATAAACTAATAAAATATTTGAAAAAGAATTGAAGCTCGGGAAAAAAGGTTAGTGGGCTGTTTGGATTAGCTTAAAGTGCTTCTTACTTAAAGTAAAGAAAAAAAGTGAGAAATAAGTTAATATAAGTTATTAAAGCGTTTGAGAATTAAGTAGATATCCTGAAATAAAAGTTGGCATTCTCAATTTTTTCCATCTTTTTAGACAAACGGATTAAAAAAACAGAAGCAACTTCTTAAAAAAAGAGTACCTCTTGTTGGTTGCCAAACATCACCGGTCTTCTCGACTTCTTAAAATTACTCCTACTTATTTACGGAAATGAGTCAAGAAAAGCAGAATTTAAAAGCAATATGCATTCTCTCGAACAAATTGAACAAATGGGCGCTGTATATAATCATCAGCTGCACAGTTCAAAATTTATTATTTATAATTTAATTTTTTTAATTATTTTATTAATGATTTATTATGGTTACATACTCATATTGTTTTACTAGCGTTTGAAGTTTCATTGAATGCTACTCCTTTTTTTTTTTTTTATCATATGACAGTTTAACTTTTTTATACATATTTCAATGTTCTTCGACTGGATCACTAAATAAATTATATTTCAGATTTTTTTTTTGAAAATATGTAGATAAAAGATAATTCAGTCTGCTCCAAAGTTTCCCAGGCCCAAGGTTATCTAGGCAGGCCCAGTTCAATGTTTTTTGATACGCCAGTTTAATCTCTTGCATATTTAAACAGGCAGAAAAAACTAGCCATACTGAAATAGTGAAATATAGAAATACCTTTAGGCATGATGAAAAAGGTAGTTTGTTTCTTATCCAAAGAAGAAAATAAAGTGTACCAGTTTGTTGGCAAAACCGAAATCACAAAAAGGACGGAAAATGCTAAAAATAACAAAATTTGTCCCAAATTTTTAACCAACATGTAGTCGGTAAATTTTAATATAATAATATGGAACCATGTGAGAAACATTGCTTGTGGCTTCCGTTTTTCTTAACCCATTTGTGTAAATAAGTAGAAGCACTTTTAAAAAGATGAGAATGCTAGCTTCTCTTTCAGAGTTTCTGTTTCTTTTCCAAACACTTTATTTGCTTGTTTACTTCTCACTCTCATCCACTTCTGCACTTTAAGCAAGAAGTCACTTTTATTAAATTTGCCCAAACGACCCCATAGTTTGGAGCTATAAGCTAAAATCCTAGTTATTCATTAATTATCTAGGATTGTGGGCTTCAAATTAAAAAAATCATAAACAAAGAAGAAATAATAGACTTTAATGATGTAGTTAGGGATGGCAGCGGGTCGAATCGGGTCGGGTTTCTTGAAATCCAGATCCGATCTATTATATTTCGGTCTGGTTCGGGTCTGGGTCCGAATCTGGAAAATGAAGATCCAGATCTGATCCGGATATGATCCGTCTGGTTTTTCGGGTTTCGGTTCGGGTTCGGATCTAATTCAGATACTTTAATAAAATAAAGTAAAATTAAAAATTATATATTTATAAAAAATGTGATGCTTTTTTTTTTAAAAAAAAAAGGAATATAAAAAAGGGTTTCGAAGGGTTTATTTAGTACAACAAACAACGTGAAACGTGTTACCTTAATTGTATACAAGCATTCAACTTATCATTTATATTTTATTATATTTAGATTTTTTAATGCATAATAATCGAGAAAAAATAAAATATTGATGAAATGAATATAAATTTTGTATTGCGTATATAAAATTAAGTAAAATGTTAATATTCATACATAATAATTCATAATATTTCGATATATATACTTTACATTTAACATATAACACATATATATATACATATACATATATAATATATCTATATATAAAATTTTGTATATGGCTTTTATCGGGTTTCGGGTTCGAATCGGTTTAAATCGGGATTCGGATTTCGAGTCAGGTCTCGGTTCGAAATATCTGAGATCCAAATCCAAATTTTTTTCGAGTCTAGAAATAAAATCCAAATAGAGTGGGAACGGGTCGGGTAAAACTGCTATCTCCAGCTAAGATGAATCAATCTCACAAACTAGGCCCTTTCGAGTTTCGACCAATTGGTATTTACTCCATATCAAATACAATATTGAAACTATTACTATTTCATACAATTTCATCGCTTTAATTTGACGACCCTTTAATAATAATAATTATTATTATTATTATTATTATTATTATTATTATTATTATTATTATTGTGGTCTTTTAAGTTTAACTCTACGTCAAGAACAATTGTTTAAGAAAAGAATATGCTAATGATTTCACTATATATGTTCAATTTATTCGAAAAATAAAGTGTTTTCACCATTTTTTTTAAAATTACAAATCAAGAATTTTTTATTAGTCATGCTAGTATTTAGGAACATTAAAACACATAGAATCCATCTTGTATTTACTTCGACGGAGAAATCGATCTAATATATAAACAGAAATGCATGTGAATTTTGATTAGATCACGTTCTCTTGATATCCCACCAAATCCTCATCACTACTTCATGTAACAAGTTAACCACTGGTCACCACTTTTCTTAGGCCTCTATGTTTGTATCGACACAAATACACACAATCATTTCTTCACATTTAAGTGAACATTTTCAGCTGGAGACAGCAATTATTTAGTTTTTTAATATCCATGCACATAATTACGTATTAAGAATTAAGATTCACCTACTGGCTTTATTTTTTTAATGTTTATGCACATTATTATTATGTATTAAGACTTGAAGATACACCTAGAGTCCGTTATAAACGCATAGTTTAAATCGTTTGTTCAGGTAATTTTGTATTATATGTGATGTATGATTTAATAAAATGATAATGAAACTAAATTTGATAAGTTAGTTATTTGACTGATAAAATTAATTTTTGTTAAAAAGAATTAGTAATAAAATAAATTATTCAAAATGGTACATCCTAACAACCTGACTTTAAGTCAATTAATGAATTATTTTAATTTTAAATTAATTTATAACTTATTATATAAATAATAATTTTCAATTTAAATTAAAAATGACTTAAATTTTAGATACATAGGCCGCCAAATAGGTTCTAGTTTGCATGAGGCCAAAGTCGAATATGCTGGTAGATCAAGGCAGAGTCAAGTGCGGTTCCTCACCACACATATGGAGGCGAACCCACATTTTAAGATATTAAAGTGTGATTATTTGATTCGTCTTGTGGTCTCTAGTGATGAGGTTTTGAATGTTTATTTTCTGGATTGCTTTAAATTTGAGTAAAGTTTGACCTAATTCTTTTAAGGGTCCTGTTCCTTGACAACCGGTTGTTAGATAAGGGTTATCTAACACACTGTACGGGGGCCGTTAGATCTATATTTCAAAGGCCCAGATCCAATATGAGATTTTAATGTATCCGCTATAAAAAACCGCGGATAGGGAAAACTCCCTTCCGCGGTAAATAACCGCGGATAGGGAGTTTTCCCTTCCGCGGAAAATAACCGCGGATACATTAAAAACCCAAAATTGAATCTGAGCCCTTGGAATATAAATCCAACGGCCCCCGTACAGTGTGTTAGATAACCCTTATCTAACAACCGGTTGTCAAGGAGCAGGACCCTTCTTTTAATCAACGTCTACTGGTCCAGATTTTAAATAACTAGGACGGAGTGCATACTTTCATACTATTGTGTTAGATTGTATTGAATTATTAAAGCACTTTGATGATGTGCTAGTAAAGTTTGTTCCGCGGTCTGCGAATGAGGTGGCTCATAAGTTAGCAAGAGCAACCCATTCTATGTCAGGCGTCCGGGAGTGGGTTAATACTGCTCCGGATTTTATTTCCGATGCTTTGATTGTGGATTTGATTTAATGAAAGCAACTACTTTTATTTCAATCAAAAAAAAAAAAAAAAAAAGAGGATGTTTGGCCATGCTTAAAGGTCCGAATTTGTAAATTAAAAACATCATATATATATATATATATATATATATATATTTGTACCGTTTGTTTAAAAAGTTAAGAAGTATTTATAAAAAATTGAAAATATATACTAGTTTTGTTTCATGACTTCCACTTCTTTTCAAAATACTTTAATCATTTATAAGTCGTAAGTAACTTTTATTTTATTTTTTTACTTTAAACAAGAAGCACTTATTTTAAACTCACCTAAACGGTCCCAAAATACGTATCCGTTTTTTTATCCCGTGTGTAATTAAGCGGGATTTGTGTGAATTAAAAGAAAATCACCCTCCAATTATAGACTTGAGATATTAAATAAGTATATGTTTATCGTGTATATTTATATTTATTTTAATATAATCGATTTGTGTGAACTACAATGCAAATAAAGAGTTAAGAATCACCGACTATCAAATATTTATCATGTATATTCGTATTTATCTCCGTAAAATTGATGTGTCTTCGTACTTATCTCAATATGATCGATATGGATGATATATTCATCGGTTTGAATCATGTGATAACTGCTGACATATAAGTAGACGTATATGAATAAACATGTGTCACGTATATTGTATTTATATTAACAATATTTGTACTCATATCAATATAACAAGCGTGAACGATACGTCTGTTTGTTCGACTTACGCGACTGGTGATGACATATAAATATTTAAAATTATAAATGAATGGATATATATCAAGGGAAACTGATATTTACTCTCATATGACAATAGTTAACAAAACGTAAAATTTTCATATATATATTATCAACACTTATAATTTATAATTATTTGAATTTACCTTTCAAATATACCATCCATCAAAGCTTGACAACAAAATCTTATAATCAAAGCCGCTAACCGAATCATCCTATCAAGGTGTGTATATCTGTATTAATTAATCATAGGAGAGTGAAGAAAGATCCCAAGCATTTCTCAAAATATTCTCAACAATCAATTATAATTCTTGCTGGCTCAAGTCCAAATATTAGACTGCCTGGCAGTAGACCCAATTACCCCAGCTGTGGCTGTCGGCATAGAACCAAACACACCCATAAGTCCATTTCTTCCCTTCCCCGAACAAACCATAAAATTTCAATTATGCATCTTAAATTAAACATTATAAACCCAACCTATTTTCATTAAATGTTTAGTCATTTGTAATAACATTTTAGGGGTATATTACAAATAGAACTAATGAGTTAGACTACCGATTCGGAATTTATTTAAAATTTATCAGAGATTTTTTGATTAATTGAAAATGTTTAATTGAAACGAAGTATAATAGGTAAAATCTATTTTAAAAATTGATTAAAAATTTATCAAATTTTTTAATAAATCAATTTTTTAAGTTATTAGATATATTATATTAAATAAAAATAAATTTTATGATAAATGAGAATAGGATGAGCGACAATCAAATTCCTAATCGATAGATTTTATGAATATATATTTGCGCCTTTATTATCTCATGTATGACTATCCATAACTGTAGAGTAGATAGTATTAAGTACAACTAACTGATGCATATAAAGTACTAATAAATCTCTAAATTCCCAAGAAATGTGCAGGCAGGCCTGGTAGAGAAGATGGGAAATTTTAGTATTTAAAACATTTACAACTAAAGAAACCATTTTTTTTCTGGTTAATCTACTAAACCCACCATCAGTTCTTTAATCTTGATCGCATCACACCATAACTGTCTTCTTCTCCTCTTTTTTAGAGTGAGAAACCTCATTTAGAGAGAGAAACAAGACAGCCCAGAACTCAAAACTGTACTAAAAAGGTGATTTTATTACAACCAAGGGTGTTCCATTAGTCCTACCAAGATTTTCACTTTTGTGTCTGATCAATGTAGTACTTTTTGTTGGGTTTCACAAAGGTGAGAACTTTATGTGTTTCTTGATGTGGGCTTGCTGATTCTTTCACAAGAAGTGTACTTTTTGTGTGGATATGTATGTTCTTGGGGTTTGATCTAGTAAAGGGCTGGAGAGATTTTTGTGTGGTTTGGTGAGGAGGGAGATTTTAAGGGAAAAATTGTGTTTGGTTTGATTGATTTCAAGGTGTTTAGAGATTAAATTTGGTGTTAGTTGTGTAGTTAGTTGAAAATGGATCAATATGAGATTATGGAGCAGATTGGAAGAGGGGCATTTGGTGCTGCTATTCTTGTTAATCACAGGGTGGAAAAGAAGAAGTAAAGTTTCGATTTTTACTTGGTTTTTGGGATATTTTTTCTTTAGTTAATCATATTTTACAATGTTGAGTATTGAGTTTGTGAAAATTGGTGTTTTGGTGATTATTAGGTATGTGCTCAAGAAGATTCGTCTTGCTCGACAGACTGAACGGTGCAGGAGATCTGCTCACCAGGAGGTAGTTCAGTTTGGAGGATAGTTTTTGTTTTGATGTAGTCTGTTTAATTTAATGTTGTAGCGGTATTAGTTGCTCGATTAGTATGAGTGTTTGTTTACTTTAATTTGCAGATATCTATGTAATGTGTGTAGGGAGGAATGCTTCTCTGGTTAAGATGTAGAATTTTCCTGCTTATAAAAGATTTACAGGCATATAATCGTAGCTTTGCCAATATATCTGTTTGTATTTTACCTTTGTGATTTTTTTGGCTATGCAGATGGCTTTAATTGCACGGATTCAACATCCATACATTGTTGAGTTCAAGGAGGCATGGGTGGAAAAGGTGCGAGGCTATCGTTATACTACAAGTATCGAATTGATGTTTTTCCGTTATATATGTTTTTTGTTTGTCAGTCAGGTCCTGAGTAAGTAAATGTATAACTTGATGCAGGGATGCTATGTCTGCATTGTAACTGGTTATTGTGAAGGCGGAGACATGTAAGTCAAAGTTTGGGACAACAAATTATTTTTTAATCTCTTATTTAGTTTCTAATGTGCAAAACTAATGAACAGTGCTGAGTTGATGAAAAAAATGAATGGGCAATACTTTCCAGAAGAGGTATACTTTCAGTCCATGACAGCTTCAAACTAATCATAAATGCACATGTTGTTAGTGTGTGATAATGAAGTCTCTAATGATTAGCCTGCAATTATAAGATTTATCATGAAATTACTCCTATTAATAGACTCATCTACTCGATCATTACTATATTGTATTCCTGCATTTCCACTTTATCCTTGATTATTTTGCTGCTAATTATTATCGACAATTAACAGGTAATCTGCAAGTGGTTCACTCAGATACTTCTGGCAGTCGAATATCTGCACTCGAATTATGTACTTCACCGTGACTTAAAAGTATGTTCAGAACATCTTTTAAATGTTTGGGTTTAGCTATTGTAATACGACGATGATATGAACTGACTTCTTTTGGACTTTATATCCAGTGTTCTAATATCTTTCTCACCAAAGACAAAGATGTTCGCCTTGGTGAGTTTGCCACTATTCTGGTTTTTACTACACCAAATGAATGTCTTTATAATTCTGCCTGGACTTACCTGTATTCATGTTAATTTGGTTTGTGTGCAGGGGATTTTGGACTTGCTAAGACTTTGAAGGCAGATGACTTAACTTCATCGGTATGTGCATTATTTACCTGCCACTTCATATTAGCAAGAATGATAAATTGTAGTGAATGTATATATGTTAGGTTCTAGTATAAATAAAGGCAAGAGTTATCTTTGTTTATATAATAGTTATCTGCTTATAACCATCCTGGCAAGGCAGTTCAATCATCAAGTACGCATGTATGCAGTAATCTAGAGAATAGTACATTATCATTTTCTAGCTTTCTAGGTTTGTTTTTAATATCTTATGGCCAAATTGGGCATCTAGTTTGTGTGGCCCTAGCCTTTAGTACCTTTTCTAATGACTACTATATACTACTATCAAATATGAATCACTAACAAATAACAGCTAATAAATTAGACAGTGCCTTTGTTATCAATTCTTTTTTTTTTTTGACAGATCCTTTGTTATCAATTCAGATTGTACTTATTCTCCCAGTTGCTGATGTCATATATAATTTTTTTTTTTGTTTCTTTTACCTTGGCTAAGTATATGATGCATATTCCCCAATACCACCCATTTTTTACAAAACTGCATAGTGATTTGCATACCACTTTATCTTGGATGCACATTTAAAAACACAAATGTATAGAAGTTAGATCTCTCAAGTATACGCAGGTTGAATTTCTGTACTAAAACTACTTGCTAGCTAGCGGAGTGTTTTTTTTTTCAAATCCTTTTTAAAAGTCGTTTGTTTACTGTTTATTGGGCTAGTAAATTTTAATATGCTATCTAACCGAGTCAGTTGAATATAATTGACCATATAGATAGTCATCCTAGTAGATTCTACTAATAATTTCCTTTAAAAGATAATATGTGAATGCTCGCCTATATTACTCTGACTAATGACACAACACTTACTCTGTTTCAGATCTTTTGACTGAACTGTGAATATGTTGACTAACTGAGAGATCCCATATGAGATGAAATTGGGGTGCAAAAAGATACTATAAATAAGAAGTAATAAAAAGGGGAAAGATAAAGAAGAAGAAAATGAGAATACTTTTAATTTTGTTACATATATTGTGCTTTTGAAACCATGTTTATAGATAGTACATGACCCTTGTCCACACTCTGTACTGGAGTCCGAAATTCAGTTATATCTTAAGGATATTTCTGTTTTCACCTATATATTTTCTCATCAAAGATGCTATTATCTTGCTCAATATAGCTGAATAATGCCATTTTCTTGATCAATCTATTAGAACTGCGTGTATGTCCATGCATTTTTGTTTTAGTATAAACTTTCATGCATAATGTTCAAATGGTGGGAATACCTACTGCGTTTTTATTTAACGACCTAATAGTCTGTGCTTTGGGTGTTATCAGGTTGTTGGAACTCCAAATTACATGTGTCCAGAACTTCTCGCAGACATTCCTTATGGGTTTAAATCTGATATCTGGTCTCTAGGTATGTAGATAATAGTCGATTATGCCATCATCTGTATTTAATGGTTGTAAGTGCAAGTTCCAAATTATAGGAGAGCCCTGCCATCAATTAGGCCTTAATTTTATCTGTTATCCTGAACTTGGCTTGAATTATGATTCCTTATCATCTGACATTTATATTCTATGTATTTTTCACAATACCATTATCACGTGAATAATATTTAGTTTGAGATGGGGATATTGTCACTTCAGACCTATTTTCATAATTTGACCTGTTGAAAACTTATTTGCATTCTTGTAACTTCTTGGGCTCATCTGCCTGTGTCTTTTTGTTCTTCTTTGCCTGTCTGTCGTTTCCGTCATAATAAGTTGTCTCTTTCTGTTTATCAGGCTGCTGTATGTATGAGATGGCTGCTCATCGCCCTGCTTTCAAAGCTTTCGTAAGATTTCCCATGCCGCTCTCAATCTGATTCAGTGTTTTCTATATCTATCTATATGAAAACAGAAATCAATTTTTTATTTTGGTATATATTTGTACGTACAACACTTGCTTAAGAGACAGCTGTTGCTGGTTCTACCATTTTTTTTTAATATTTTTAGTGTGTGATACTGAAAGGTATGTTGACTTTTGTTTGAGTAATAGGGTCATGCTCGTTTAAAAATATACATCTCTGGTGTGTGGTTTATTTTCAGTTATTCACATTCTTTTTTTAATAGAATCTTAAGTAGTTCTTGACATTGTGTCTGTACATTTGGTTTCAGGACATGGCAGGACTAATAAGTAAGATAAACCGATCCTCCATTGGTCCTCTGCCTCCTTGTTACTCCCCATCTTTGTAAGTCGAATAATGCTTTCTCCAGCTTTGTACAAGTTTATACTGTTATGCTCCAACTATATGCGGTGTTTTCTTGGACTTTGTATATTGAAACCTGGCCTTACTAGCTACCAACTTATCACTGTCACTTTCCCCACTGGTCCTAGAGGTGCTTGCATCTGGATCTAGGTGAGTGATAGTGGTGAAGCTATGTTTATGTATTGGTTGGGCTTATACTCTATTAGTTAGCAAATATGATTCACGTAGTTTCTTAGGTACACTTATTTTTCTTTCTTAATCATATTGCTTACCCCTTGGTTTAGGAAGTCTATTACATTGATTTATAGCTTCTGATATGATAAGGCTTAAGATTTATACTCATATTAATCTTATTATTTGTTCGCCGTGATTGCACTTCTTATGAAAAGCATTCTTTAATTCTGTTAATTTCTTTTTTCTCCTAAAAATATAATTACTCTAGTTAGGCATGTCTGTTAGTTGATTTTGTTTTTTGTTGACCACAACAACGTTATAGGCAGGAATTGTGTATGTATTTTTTCCCATTTACTGGTCCTTGGTCTATCTGGCCTCAGCTGTCTATTTGGCCTGCACTCTTTCTTTAAGTCTCAGATCTGAGAATATGGATTGATTAATTACAATAGGATGTCTCTTACATTCAGAATATGTAGTCTGAATCGTCCATTAATCTTGTGGAAAAGAGTTTAAAATCTCACTTACTGCTTCTTGTATTTCGGTCAGTATAAATGTTTATTTACTCTCTTGTTACACTGCATCATATTAAAAATGAACGATACCTTGGCATTGTGAATGCAAAGGGTTAAATCGTCTAATCTGTAATAAAGAGTTTAAGCTGTATTAATAGTTTTGATCTAGGTTGCACGGAGACGGGTACGGGAACATATACGGGTACGGGGACGGGGACATGAAACGTCAATTTTAAAATTAAAGGGTACGGGGACGGCACATAATATATTAATAAAAAAATTAAAAATTTAATATAAATAGGACAGATGCAACATTCTCAAATATTAATATCACCGGAGATCAACTCATTCTCCATTTCAGGCTCACAAAGGAGGTTGATTGTCAGATCCACTTCCACTTTCAGCATGTCCATATCCAGTACCACTAATTCCATGTTGTGTTTCCATTGAAAACTAATGAGTTATGTTTATTTGGTTGAGTGAGAAAGTAGTTTGAGAAGAGTTATGATTGTATGTATATATGAAGAACGTGTGAATAATGTATATAACTTGAATAGAAGCCACTGAGTTGGGGTTTTCTATGTTATGTTTAATTGGGGACGGGTATATTTATCATTTTACTCCAGGAAACGTCCCCAATTTTAACCTGCTGTCCCCAACTTTTTGGGGACGTCCCCAAGCCGTCCCCAGCCGTCCCCGTGCCGTCCCCGTCCCCGGGACGTCCCCAAACTGCGGTACTCCACCTAGTAGGCGTCCCCGTGCAACATAGGTTTTGATGTGCTTTTTGGTGGCTGGTGGATTAAGTACAGAGTATAAAGTTTTCTTTTCCATGTGTAGGAAATGGAATCTCATAGAGATTTATTTGATTATAAACTCTTTCTCTTGGTGCAGCAGATATTACCAACTTAACTTTTTCCATTCTTACACTATCAGGATGTTTATGACTTAAAATGATTCCACTTGCAGGAAAACTCTTATTAAAAGCATGCTGAGAAAAAATCCTGAACATCGACCTAATGTAAGGATTCATTGAAAATGATTATTTCACCAGATAGAGGTTTATTTTCACCTGTACTTTATTTTAAATGTTTTGTATAAAACTTGACCAGGCAACAGAAATCCTGAAGCATGCATACCTGCAGCCGTATGTTGAACAGTACCGTCAGTCACCCATTTCTCCTGGAAAAGCTCTCACTCCTACTCGTGATGTCCGAAAGAATATGGCTGAAAGCCAAAGTAGTAATAGTTCTTGCAGTGATAGGGATAGTTTAGTGTCTAGTGAGAAAATTGTGCGACCCACGGCTTGCAGTTGTGACAAAAAAACCAGTGACACCGATTTGGCTTCTGTCGATGAGGAAGTTGGCTCTCAGCCACATGTAGAAAATGATGAGCATACAAGTGACAGGTGCACTGTAAGATTGGATGTTCAGCAAGTGAAGAAACCTCTTAAAGATGAACATAGATCAAATATCGAAGTAAAGCAACCAAAAACCATAAAAAATATTATGACGGCTTTGAAAGAAGGAAAAGTCAGAGAAAATAGTTCACCTATGAGAAATCGTAGCCAGAGAACAACTAAGATGGATGATTTACCTAGAGTTGCCAAATTGGCGGCTGTTACTCCTAGTTCGAAGGTTACTCCAAATGCATCACCACCGGCACCAGCAAAAACTAGCTCTGATTCAATGAAACAGATGCAGGGAGTAAATCCTTTGAAGCATCAGGTATTGCTGCTCAATATTCTCTCTATAGTTTTTTATATGTGCTGTGGCTTTTTTTAATATTAATGAACTATATCCACAGTTACCAGCTTCTGACTCCACCCCAAAGACTAAACCTAAATTTGAAGTAATCACTCCAACTGGTCCTCCAAGATTAAAAACCCCTCCTAGTCTGGCCCGACAATCATCATTTATGGGTCGGATGAGACAACTAGGGGTTGGTGCTCCAGTTTTAGCGACTAACAATGTGAAGCTCGGACCAAGCGAGACAACTCAGAATCATGAAACTGTGACACCTGATAATGTATCTAGTGCACACCTTTCACATGTATCAGGAGAGATTGTATGCAATCCTCAAACTCCTGTGCTGGAACCGTCCGCAGGAATGAAGACAGAGAGTAGCAATTCAATATCATCTTCAGCGTCAATTCAAGGTTTTGATATCTGTGATGACGCGACGAATCCCATCAACAATTCAACAGAGGTAGTCCGTCCCAATTTTGAGCAAGTGTCCCAGGCTGAAAGTTTTGGGTCTTTTCAACCCAGTGTCTCAGCAGTTTCATCCTTACATTCTGAGATGCCTGGAGTTAATTCTAGGGAAACAAATGGACTCGGTGACAGATCTTTGTTGTGTTCAGGGAGCACCAGTGAGTTGCACTTTGATTTTGAAAGTGCGAATTATGTTCCTCATAATGAAAACTTGAGCACGAGTTCTGCTCTACAGGTCCAGTTTCCAAGATCTACAGATATACATGCACAGAGAGATGGCGTCTTGACATGTAAGCCTAGTAGTACAACTGATCAAGTGCTCCAATCACAACAAACTTGTAAAATAGACGGTGATGATAAATTTACAGTTAAAGAACTTGTGTCATCAGCAGCAGATACAACCACTGTTACTGCCCCCTCTGTTACAACTATCCCAAATGGCCACAATGGTGAGAAGGGAATCATTTTGAGAAATCCAACAATTGAGAAGCACACAACCTCACAGTTTCCACCAGCTTTTGATGACATCATTCATGTTATACGACACAGTAGTTACCGTGTGGGGAGTGATCAACCTGTGATGGAAACTGTTGACAGAAGTGTAGACTCTGGGAAACAAATTAATATAGCAAGGGATGAGGCAGAAACAAGAAATCCTCCCACTCCACTTGCAAAATCATGTAATAGCTCGGAGATCATGACACCCAAGTCAGACCTTTCTGATGATTTGACTTTTAAGGAAGCAGATTCGAGGATTACAGCCTCAAATGTACAAATATCAGATTCTTCAGAGCCTGAGAAGACCAACACCCCCACCACTGTAGCTCGGGTAGAGACACCAGGGAAGGAGATATTAGATGTCAATTCTTCGAGCCAGAGAGCAGAGGCACTTGAGGGATTACTGGAGTTATCGGCTGACTTGCTTCAACAAAACAGGTTGGAAGAGCTCGCCATTGTTCTGAAACCCTTTGGAAAAGTTAAAGCTGATCCGAGGGAAACAGCTATCTGGCTTGCAAGAAGTTTGAAAGGGATGATGCTTCAAGATTTGGGAGGAAATCCATGATCGTCATCATGCTGGTAAGCAGGATATATCTTTTCCGAGTTAATTGAAGGTGCTTTAATACTTTCAGTGTCTTTGTTCTCATACATATGAGCTACACTCGAACTTAAGCAGACTGTGAAGTGACCTTCCTTTTTTTTTTTTTCTTCTTTTTTTTCCTTTTCTGGTTAATCTTTGTTCTGTAAAACTCCAGGTGGACGGTGCTGTGTATAGTGACCTTACAAATGCTAAAAAACGAAAATGAAATTGTATTACAAATAAATTTATGGATAGTTCCCAGTACATTCTCATCTTGATTCAAAGCAAACTATAAAACTCAACTCTCAGCACGCACGCCTCCACATGGGATCAGAGACGATCACTGGCTGCTCCCTTTGAGGCATCATGATGTTAGCACTTATTTTCTTTCTTTGTTGATTCATTTGCATCGGAACAATAGAACCTAGATTATTGTTTTCTTTTAGTTTGATTAAGTTATTGTATTCTTTTTATGGTGTTATAGATGTAAATTCATAGGGGGTTAGCATGTACCACATTGCTCATGCCTATTCATTTCAGAAAAGTATGGTTCTATTTAAATGCCCCAATTGTGGTTGAGAAAGATTATAAATATATGTAGGAATGAGGTGAATTCTGTATTACTTTCTAGGTATATTTATAATTATTTCTAGGATCCTCCTGCTGTCGCTCAACAATACTGAGCAGGACCGGCTTTAGTGCTACAGTATTTATTAGGAATACTCCAAGGAAGTTGAATTACTTGAACTCGAGTGGACCTGCTTGAATTTGAACTCGCCAGCTAGAAACAGGCCACTCCATTAGTGTATGTTTGTTTGGAGAGTGCTTGTTATGAATCGGTGTTGATATGATTATTTTTGTGTAATAAAATATGATAATCCGCATAAAAATCTAGCCAACTCCAATAATTTTTCCATATTCTTTAACACGCACACATAAATATCTTGCGAAATTTTGTAGTCAGTTTAACTTGCTTCACAGATTTGATTTTTTGATAATGTCCGAAATCTAACTAATTTCATAAATATTTGATTCAACTTGCATGTATCTATATTTTTGTTAGGCTCAATATGGCATTTTAAACTTCACTGTATTTTTTCAAAAAACAATACAACGATATTTGTAAAAATATACAGTTTTATACAAAGACATTAGCTCAATGTACTATACTATACCACTTGTACCCCTGTACTTTGAAGAGTTGGGAACAAAAACCCAAAGAATTTATTATTTTCATTGAACACGATCCTAAATGTGTGCTATGGTTTCTAGAGCCCTTTTAAACACAGCAGACTCTTTCAGATCAAATACTAATTTACTCTTTTCAGAGCTGACTTGATTTTCACTTCTTTTCTGAGTTTCTCGTAAATAAATATATCAAAACTCCAAAAGCAAAAGAACTGATACAGGGCGCAATAAGTAAAATCATTAATCACATATGCTTATGCTTATTCCTTTTTTTTTTTTTGAGAGCATGCTTATGCTTATTCCTATATATGCTTATGCTTTCTCGATAATATGTACTTATACAAGTATGTTTCATTTTCCTCAATTTACTATGAATGCAGTAGTACCAAAATTGTATGCAACGTGATTAAGGCTACGTTTGAAAGTGTTGTTTAAAATTGTTATGCTATTTGAAAAGGTGTTGGTAAAGAATTGTTGTCGTAAAAATCAGGAAAATTATTTTAATATTTATATATTTTAAGTTATAATATACTGTAGGAAAAGATATTTTTGATGATAAGTGAAATTTGTGACAATTTTCCACAAAAGCCGATGAACAACTTTTTTCAAAACATAAGACTTGAGAGTACCTGTTTTTCTTGAAAACAGCTTCTGAATCAAAAGTTCAAAAATTTTGTTTACAAAAGCTGTTTTTAGATTTAAGAAATAATTTTTCAAATGTTTTTGGACGAAAAATTATTATTACTATTTGTAACAGTAATGCCAAGCAGAACATAAAAACTAAAATTCAAAATAATTTATAGTTAATATTTTTAAAAGTTTACATACCTGCACGTAATTAGAAATTTAAAAACACACCTTACATACAGATGCTAACAATAAAAGTCGCAGTTGATTAATCAAGAACAAGCAACTCGAGAAGAACATGATTCAAGAAACAAAACAGAAAAAAAAAACAGCAAAAAGAGAGTATGATTAATTAACCAGTACTAGAAATCTTGCCACGCTAATCCTCCGCTAAACATCCACATTACAGTTCTGCAGCAACTGATATTTAACAGCATTTCCAACCGTTAAATAACCATTACTCTTTCCTCCGAATGGTATATAAGCCGGACAATTAGCTTTCAAATGGTACCACTTGGTATTCATGCTCCCAACCTTCCATCTCACTTTTCCGAACACCTTGAGGTTTATCAGCACCGTGCCCGCCATTTGGTCCTGAGCCAGTGACGTGGCCAGGTACGGTGCCACGGGCACGGATGTGCCATACAGAAAAGGTGACCACACGGTGGCATCTTTGTGACCAGTGTAGGTGTTGGGGAGTTGAGTTGCTAGGGTGATTTGTTGGTTCTTGTAGACCCCGAAAATTTCTAGGTTTTTGAAGGAGATCCCGGATTTGCCATTAGGGTTTGAGGAGGAGAGGGTGATTTGGAAGTTGGTTGTGAGGAGGTTTGATGCGGTGGTGACGTTGAAGGCGTAGAGGGTGGCGTCTTGGAGGGTGAAATGAGGGTTTTTGGGACGGAGAATGGCCCATGCAATGAGGATTATGAGGAGGGTGAGGATTATTAGGGTTAGGAAGGCGGCGAAGAGGCGGCGGTAGTACTTTCGACGGTTGCTGTGGTGGCAGCAATGCTCTTCGTCTACTTGTTCGGTCATGGTGGTGTAGTGTGGAGTGTGAGCCTAGGTTAATTGCTATGTTGGTTTATAAAGGAAACTATGGTAGAAAGAAAATGCTACATCAAAAGTGTGTATTTAACTCGGATCCTGTTTACATCAGTCAAAATTATAAATGTGACCACTAAATATCAGTTAAAATTATAAATGTGACACTAAAAAATAATCAAATTTATGTATATGACTGCTGAAAAATCAGTCAAATTTATAAATACGATCGATCAGCTGGTCACAAATTTAAGTACAAAAGCAGGAAATTTGAATTTGGTGAAAAATTGGAGAAAAAAAATCCGAACTAAAAATGACTGATTGAAGTCAAATTAAACAATGAGCTGATCAACAAAAAATATTAATGAAAATAAAATTTGAGATATGTAATATTACTCATCATAGAATTAACCAGAATGCCAATTAGCAACACATATTTTGTGCAGGATATATCGAGCTTGATAAATTTATAATTAATTAACTTCTCTCTTGAAGTGAATATGAGAAATTTGATAATTCTACTATTATTTTGATTTTTAAAATGTTATTTTATAAAATATATACCATAATTTAGAAAATAACTTACAACTTTTTTATTAATTCACATCTAATATCTTATAAATTATTAATAAATTTATGCTTACTAGAAAAATCGAAATTATTTTTTGTCTTTCGTGAGACTCCTGAGAGTTTCTACTCACAGATACATGTGCTAGTAGTATAAAATTTTGTGATAATGTACATTGCAATTTGCAAGTCACTGCAGTTCGAAATCACCGACACCGGCTCCTGTGCTATACATTACTCTTGACTAATTGTTAATACTTTTTTCAAGTGTGCTGTTTAGATAATAATACCAAGTTTCTGTAAATTAATCAAATATTTAATAAATAATCATTTTGATATAATTGTGATATACAGAATACAGGCCCCAAAAATTTAAACGCCGAAGACTGAGATAGAAAATATACTACTTCGTCCCATTTATTTATATACATTATTTTTTGACATATTTTTTAAGACTTCTTTAATTAAAATATAACTTTATAATATATTTTTTAATTTTATTTTTACTGGATAAAATTTGATGTTTAAATTTTTTTAAAAAGAAAATTATTAAAATATATTATGAAACTGTATTTATAGGAATTTGAAAATGAGGGCAACACCCCGACGGAGTGAGTATTGTTTTGCCTACTACGTGGCGCATGTATATGTGTGCAATCCACATGCAAACATGAGGTTTAATTGCGTACACATGCAATTTATGAAAAGATCCAGAACCAGCAAGTCGCAAGTCATGAGTAAATTAAGCAGCACATGATGAATGGTTTCAATAAAAAAAGTGTAAAGCATTGACCTGCACAATAAATACTTGATCAAAGTAGTCCAGCCCTAAAATCTTGTCTTAACTATTTTAATGGATTTTATGTGATTTTGTTTTTCTGCGAATTCTTGATAAAAATGTCTCAAAATGGATACAGATTCATTAAGATTTAATAACAATACTTCAAAATTTCATAGACTTTGATGAGATTACATAAAACTTAAAATACACCGAAAAATGCCACAAAATCCATCATTTTATGAAATTTAAAAATAACTATTAGCATTTGAATACCATCAGATTTAATGAGTTTCAAACAGACTATATTGAATACCATTAGATTTTAAAGCATAATTTAAAATCCTAATTGAATACCACCAGATTTTGTAGCATAATTAAAAATCATAATTGAATATATCAAGATTTCAATGGATTTCAAAAATCCCAATCGAATACCATCGGATTTCTTGAATGAAAAAAATGCTTTAAAATCCCAATGCAATACTTTAGCAACTGACGAATTTAAATGATGGATCTACTTTAACAACGGAATTTAAATGATGGATCTACTTTAGCAACAGAATCCCTACGGTAAAAATGCTAAATGATCTACTTTACCAACGGTTTTCCAACAAATAAAATGATACTCCCTCCGTTTCAAATTAGATGTCCACTTTTAAAAAATCACACAGTTTAAGAAAAGTAGTTGTTCACAAATTAATTGTATTAAATGAGCATAATATGTGGTGTGAGATGACAAGTAATTTAAAACAAAAAATTTTCTTGAAAGTGGACATGTAATTTAAAACGGAGGGAGTAATGATCTACTTTACCAACGGATTACCAACGATAACACTAATTTCCCATCTCAATCTTATTTCATCCTTTCTTGACAAATTTGCAACGGAATTACCAACGGAAATAGTGACAAACTAAGCACCAAGTTACCAACGAAAATTCCGTTGCTAAATCCGTAACAATTCAGTTGATATTTGGATGCTAAAGACTTCATTGGTAATCTGCTGATATTCGGATGCTAACGCCCCCATTTTTCAACGGAATATTCCGTTGGTAATGTTTGGTAGGTGAACTGTTGGTAATCCGTTGCTAACTGTTTGACCTTCTCCCATACAAAAAATGGTCGGCATTCCGTTGGCAAATTGTAACGGAATCATTTTCGATGGGAAATTTTGTTGGAAATTCCGGGTTTTCTTGTAGTGACCTCGTAGTTTCCGCATGCATATTTAATTATATCTTATTTAAATTCGGAAAATTGTAATTTTAAAATATATAAATGATA
This sequence comes from Daucus carota subsp. sativus, assembly GCF_001625215.2. NCBI lineage: Eukaryota > Viridiplantae > Streptophyta > Magnoliopsida > Apiales > Apiaceae > Daucus > Daucus carota. The sequence continues at coordinate 59,452,942 of NC_030383.2, read as the reverse complement.
TTTGCTGTATTATTTAATTAATATTTTAATTTATTAAAGATAATTGGTTTGATATGGGTCAAAACTTACGTGAACAAAAGGTCAGGTCACTACAAGAAAAAATACTAAAAGCTACCGTCCAAATTTGGTAGCTTTTATCTAAAAGCGACCGTATGCGGTCGTTTTTAACTAAAACCGACCGCAAAGAGTTGGTAGCTGTGAAGAGTAGGGCTGAGCAAAAAACCGATTTCAAATCGAAACCGAACCGAAACCGGGAAAAATCGGAAAAAACCGATCCGAATATAACCGATCCGAAATCGAAACCGAAAAATTAAAAACCGATCCGATTTAAATGGTATGGTTCCGGTTTTACCTTCCAACCGAACCGATAAAAACCGAACCGAACTAGTTATTAAAATAATAATTAAATAATAAATATTATATATGTAAACTATTAAATAATATATATATTATGGATAACTAGCCATAATGTTACATTGATTTCTAAGTTATGAAAATATTTTAGTGTGGAAATTTATTTTACATATGAATTGAAAGTTTTGTGTTAGGAAACTTGAACTACTACTGTTAGCAGGACCAGTAGCCAGCAGGAACTACTTTCTGTTTATCTACCAGGAGTAATAGATGTTGAACACTTTTATATACAGAATTACAGAGTGAAAGCATTTTGGTCAAGTTATACAATTCAGCCAAGTCCGCTGCTGGGATATGAAATGTCAACAGCACTGGAATTTGCTTCTTTATTTGAATTGATATTTCAACCATCTTATACGCAAATCTCATCAATAGGGTCTTTTTAAACCGAATCCGAAACTAAACCGGCGGTTGCGGTTTTTGATTTTAAAAACCGAGGATATATGGTTGCGGTTCTGGTTTTATCCCGAAACCGAGCCGAACCCGCCTACGCTCTCCCCTAGTGAAGAGGGTCGCTTTTACTGATTCCGGTCGCTTTTATATAAAAGCTACCGCTTTTCTGGTCGCTTTTGTTAAAATTCAATTCCTTCATATCACTTCAAAATTTTGGCTTATTTTGAATTTCCCGCTAATTTTACCAATGTTGGTGGATTTTGAAAAGTGACCTTAATTCTCTTCGGTCGCTTTTATTACTCAGACGATTAAATTCTATACTCATGTTAATCACAAACCGAATATGGTAGCTTTTATTCGGGGTGACTTTTACTTGGTCACTTTTAATCAATTTTCTTGTAGTGGGTGATGCCAAAAATAAAATAGTGTTGTATAAATATAAAATTAATGCTTATTAAAGATTTTTATATAGATGAGAAATATTGGTAGAAGAAGATATAGAATGATTAATTAAAAACAAGATTTAGTGAGAATTGATATATAAAAATAAATTAACACATGAATATACACACATAAACTTTAATAACATACTCCCTCCGTCCCAGTCATTTGTATACAAATGGTTAGGACACGGAGACCAAGAAAAAGATATAAAATGAGTAAAGTTAGATGAAAAGTGGGTATAATGGTGGGACTCATTTATATTTAATAATAGATTTGAGAGTGTGGAGGAATGTAGTGGTTGTAATAGTGTTTATATTATTATAGAATGGAGAGAGTGAAAGAAAGTAGTTGGTGTAATAGTGTTTTATATTATTAAAAGTTACTATTTTTGGAATGTATACAATTGGTGGAACGTCCCAAAAAAGAAACTGTATACAAATGAATGAGACACAGGGAGTAAGAGCAAGTCCTAGATTACCTAAATGAGCTCGTAAACTCGTAAACTCATGTTTAGGTAACGCATCAAAAGAGAGGTACTCCACCGTGCTAAGCTAAATTAATAGCACATCCTCAAATTTCTTAGCAATTACCAATTTTTAGGTAACCACTCGCCAATCCCATTACCTATTTAATATTTATGAATAAAAAATTCATCTCCATCCTTCGTTCTTTGTCTTTTCCCTCTTTTTCTCCATTCTCTCTCTAATTTTTTATAAAATAATTATAATAGAACAAATATAAAGATTATTATTGGAGTTGATATTCAAAATAAATTACCTAAAAAATTAATAAATAATGAGAGAAGTAATCTAGTGAACTTGCTCTCAGCGATTAAGCAAAGTTATCGCACTGAGTCATTACGGTATGCATGAAAAAATTAAACAAGATGCGTTTCCTACCACTTTATTTAACCTGATCGTATTAAATTCCACAAGTTTATATATTTTATGGAGCATCATGGAAAACACCAAATCAGATTTGATGGATAGAAACATGAAATAGTTAAATATTAATTAAATTAATTAGATAAATTAATTTAATAATCAGATATTTAATTAGTTTGACAAATTATGAAATATCAATTGATTAGCGATTAATTTGTACTAACCACCAAATTCTAGAACAATAATTTCATGTTTCATATCAAATAGTATTTAAGATGAAGGTATCTTTATATCAAATACAGATTATGTCTCATATCAAATTTATATAAAATTTTAAATTTATATGTTATATTTGAAGAACACGCGGGTACTGAAAAATATTATGAATACATATTTAATTTTCACCAATATCCTATGATCAATAACTACTATTTATAATTATTAGGTAAGTGACATAATTATATTTATATAGATAATTTACATGAACTTACCGTGTTCTAACATGTAACAAACATTTTGCAGTACGAATTTCTAAGCATGTGACATTCATTTCAAATAACACATCTTGTGTCTATTCATTTTCAAAGCAAAAGTATATATACATATGTTATAATCAGAAAATTTTTAATTGGCTAACAATAATATATAATATAAGCGGAAAGATTTGTTAGAAACTTCTTCTTGATAATCTTACTTATAACCTTATCCCAATTATATAAAAATATATATAACCAGAATAAAATCAATAATAAAGTAAATAATATGAACAAATAAGCTATTATAATACTTCATTTTACATTATTTTTTGTAATATGATCGTATAATATTATTGTTCATCTAATTGACTTTTGTTTAAACTAGTTCTTTTTCTCTAGTATCTCCAAACAATTTCTCTATTAGATTTTTTCACAAAAATTAGTCATCAACAGAAAAATTATCTAGCGAGTCATGTTAAATAGGTATTTTTTATACTTTCAAGTTTCAATCTTGCATGCATAGTGTTACTCAGTTGTATATTTAGTTCTCATGCATGGTGCATCCAAAAGTTAAAGAAAAATAATGAATAAAATATCAATAAAATTCATGAGTTCTAATATGATCAACTTTGCTGATCAATTTGAACAAGTTTAGGATCGATATATTAAGTACTATACTGGTTTGATGGATGTCAATAAGATTCTCAAGATCTAGTTAGAGTTTCCCTGAGTTTAAATTTGATTTGAATACCAATAAAGTGCATTGTAAATATGATTCAATTTTAACTGAGATTCTATTATGATATTTTCTGAACTGTGTTTATTAAGTTTTCCTACAAAATAGATCAATGGTCATTACTCATTAGAATCACAATTAGTTCCATAAGTTTTAATAATCGATTTTTCTAAGATGTATTTATGGGCATATACTTAGTTGTGGATCTTTTTACATATACAACAATCACACCACTCAAAATAAGTCATAAATATAAAATTTGTACTTTTAGTGTCCATGACACGCTAGACAAACCCTTTAATAATATTATCTCCAGATTTACAATGATAACTTTCTTTATTTCTTTTTTCCCTTATAATACAACGATAACTTGGATCTTGGGTCTTCCTTAGCTAAGGTTAAGAGCTCATTTTGTTTTGAGCTTAACAGAGCTGAATGAAGTCATCTTAGCGATTAATCTAAATTCAGATTGTTTGGCTATCATAGTTTATATTCTGAACTATTCATATACAGCTGACCCGATCATTCTAACATCGGGCAAAGAATGATTCAGAAATACAGATCTTACAAAAAATTGTACAATTTTATTTGTTTAATATATATATATATATATATATATATATATATATATAGAGAGAGAGAGAGAGAGAGAGAGTCTTGCTCCAGTACAAACTACTAAATACATCCTTAAATGTGAAATAATGCTTTTAAGAGCATAGGATGATTTGTGGGCCTCAAGAATGGGCCCCTAGGTGGGCCTTGACAAGGCCTAGGTGGGACCTAGTGGACGGGGGTGGGCCCTAGTGAGGAGGGGGTGGGGTAAAGCATTGGCTCTCAGCTTGTCTAGAGCCCCTCTGAGTCCTGTCTGGAGCCATAATGAGATTTTAGTGGTCCCAGGTGGATTGAGTGGGGGCGAGAGTAGTCCCCGGATGGGTGATGACATCTAGGGGGTGGGTGATGACATTTAGAGGGTGGGTGATGTCATATAGGCCTTGTTTCTCTTAGTTCCTATTTAAGGTTCACATTTAGTGGTATGTATTTGATCATTAGCCTATATATATATATATATATATATATATATATATATATATATATATATAAAGAACAACACAGAACACTATCATAACACTTTTTCTTTTCATAAAAAATGATTTGTTATGATTATAATTACATAGTTAAGCACTAACTAAACTTAATATATGAAATCAAACATCTAAATCTATCCAAATTATTAATATGAAATATTATAGAATCCAGAATAGAATCCAAAACAGAATCCAGAATAGAATCATATATATATTCTTTACATGATTAATATCACATGGAATCATATTATTTTTAATCCATAATTGTTGTTAAACATGCTAGATACTATTATTATTCATAATAAATGGTTAATTAGCTTAAAGTTAGAATTTAATCCAAGTTTTAGATAAGATTCTATATTCGATTCCAAAGTGTTCTTCTTTATTCTTCTTTTAAGAGTGTTCTGTTTTGAGCAATGCCCTATATATATATAGGCAAGTGCTCAAATACAAACTCCTTAGTGTACAAACGTACAAACAATCACTAAATGACTTGAAAAGAATCACTAAATGATTGAACAGAATCACTAAATCTACCAAGGGGGTCTGATGGAGAGATAAGGGGAGGGGAGCACTTATGGGGCGGCATAGCCGAGTGGTGGTGCAGCGCGGCCGGCAGCAGCCGCGACGCCGATGCGAGGGCAGTGCTAGAAACACGATTGAGGGAGAGAGACACGATTGAGGGAGATGAGAAAAGAAGTGGTGAATGTGTGTGTTTGTGTGTGTATAGCACTAATCGGTGAGCGAACAACCACACAGAGAGAGCCACTGGTAGTGGTGGTGGTGGTGGTGGTTGGTGGTGGTGGGTAAGAGAGAGAGAGAGAGGTGTTGGGCAGTGGTGGTTGGTGGTGGATGGTGGAGAGAGAGAGAGGCGCTGGGCAGTCGTCGTGGTGGTGATTTGGAGGTGATTGTGGTGGCGGTGATGATGGATGTATGTATGTATTTGTTAAATTAAAATCTGCTAATCACTAAATATTATTGTCATAATCACTGGTTTGTACGTTTGTACAGTAAGGAGTTTGTACTGGAGCAAGACCCTATATATATATATATATATATATATATATATATATATATATATAGGAAACCGGTTCACAGCCACCGGTGGATAGGGTCCGGTTTCCAGCCACCAGATCACGTCCCTCCATTTTGTGATCCTACGGCTAAAAAAAAGGCTCCCTGCAATGAAACATTGCAACCCTGCAATGAAACATTGCGGGTATGAAAGACCCCGCAATGAATCATTGCGGGTATACAAGTCCCCGCAATGTTTCATTGCAGGGAGTCTCATTTTATTCCCTGGACCCTTTTACCCCTTCCTTCACATATCATATGCCTTGTAGAGTTTGTTATATTAAATTGTTATCATTTAACATTTTTAAATTAAACTAAAAATATTGTTAAAGTTTGTCAAAAAAAAAATGTGTATATTGTTAAGGTTAGAAATAAGAGAAAATATTGATTTTTCTTAGTACAATATATGAATAATTTTCTATCTAATTTCTATATATTTTTATCTTATTAACTATTTTATGTCATTTTGTTATACTAATAATTTTACTTATTTGAATACTACTGCTTGTTTCCTAAATATATCGAACACATGTTTGAACTATGTAGCTCACATGCTCTTTTAAGGTTAATTAACTTTTTGTAGTTAAAGTTGAATTATTTTATTACAAATTATTCACTTTTTCCAATTCTCTTTGGTACTGGTAGTGTTTTCAAATGTACTCGAACATATTCAAATCAAAGGTAAATATCGAAATTATGAATAAACATCACTTAAATTGGTTGAATATTAGTAAGAACGCATATAATTAGTATAATTTTTGACAAATTATTAACTTTTTCCAATTCTCGTATGTACAAGTAGTTTTTTCAAATATACTCGAACAAATACAAATCAAAGAAAAATATCTAAATTATTATTATATGTCACTTAAATTATTTAAATATTAATAAGAACACATATATTAATATTCTCTAGCTCAAGTTGAATAAATTCTTACAATTTATTGAACTTTTTCAAATATTTGGAATAAAAAAATAATATTATCTTCCCCGCAATGAAGCATAGCGGGGATAGTTTACCTAAATTTCATACCCGCAATGAAACATTGTGGGGATTATGTACCCCGCAATGAATCATTGTGGGGTTTTATATTTTCATTTGAAAGGTGGCTGAGTGAGTTGGATAGGGTATTTGTTTTAGTTTATTTTTTAAAAGATACCCCGCAATGAATCATTGCGGGCAGTATGTTATACTCCAAGGCACATAGCTCACGATTCGAACACTGCACTTTCCGGTTCTACGACATTGTGAATGATAAATAATAAATAAATTTTATTGTATATTGAAATTGGTAATTTAACTTAATTTTATTTCATATTAATTTGACATTATGAATAAGAATGTTATTTTTCTATATATTTATTTAAAAATTATGGTTATAAAAATTCAATTTTATATTAATAACAAAATAATTTAATTTAATTAATAAAATGAATAATAAAATATTTTTTAATTTTAATATTAGCTCAAATGATTTCGAATAAATAAAACAATTTCATAAAAAGAAATTAAATTAATTATATAATATAATTAATAATATACTTTAATTTTAATAATAATTCATATGATTTCGAATAATAATAAAACAATACCAAAAAATTAAAAACTCAATTAAAAACATACTTTAATTAATAATATAATTTATTTTAATAATAAATCAAATGATTTCGAATTATAATAAAATAATTTCAAAACAAAAAACATAAAATTTAATTAATATTTTATTTATGTTTTTAAAAATTCAAATGATTTCAAATCATAATAAAATAATATCAAACAAAAACATAATGTATTACATTAATAATAAAAAAAATCAAACAACAAATAATAAATTAAATTCAAAAAATGAAATGAGAGAAGGTGATAGAGTAATTTTGTTGTTACTGGTAGGTAAAAACATTAATTACGATCCCCACAATGTTTCATTGCGGGGAGTAAAAGTTCTGTGCAATGAAACATTGCGGGGTGTATTGGTACCCGCAATGAAACATTGCGGGGAGTATTAGTACCCGCAATGTTTCATTGCGGGGATGGGAGATGGGATAGTCACAAGTCTACAAATAATTTTGTTGCGGGGTGATATAATGTATTAGTATAATAATTAAAATTAAAATTTTAAACAAATATAACATATAAAATAATTAAAATTTTCAAAAAATATTAAGAAAAAATAATTTTGTAATTTAAAATTATAAACAATTAAATATTTTAAAATATTTGTGATATACAAATAATTTAATATTATTATACATTCTAGTGATATAATTATTTTGAATAATAATATTTAAATTTAAATTTTAATATATATATATATATATATATTGAATTAATGAAGATAATCGTATATTTAAAATGAATAAAAATAATTTAAAATTTAAAATGAAAGTAAAAATGTTAACTAAAACTAAAGTAGTGGAAGAATAGTTTAGGGAAGTAAAATGTTTCAGAGTTCCCCGCAATGTTGGACTGAAGTACCCACAATGTTTCATTGCAGGGACTTAAGTACCCGCAATGAAACATTGCGGGGTCTTGAGTACCCGCAATGAAACATTGCGGGGTCTTGAGTACCCGCAATGTTTCATTGCGGGGAGTCTTTGTCATCCAACGGCCCAGATCTGGTGGTTCCTTATCTAACGGTGGCTGTATAACAGCCCCCATATATATATATATATATATATATATATATATATATATATATATATATATATATATATATATATATATATATATATAGGGCATTGCTCAAAACAGAACACTCTTAAAAGAAGAACAAAGAAGAACACTTTGGAATCGAATATAGAATCTCATCTAAAACTTGGATTAATATATATATATATATATATATATATATATATATATATATATATATATATATAGGGGTGAGTTCTGGTACAAACTTACAAACTTACAAACTTTATGCGTCCAACACATATATAATTTGAGTTCAACATTTTCTTAACATATTTTGTTGAACATCGATTAAAATTGTGTTGGAGAAGTACATAAACTAATTTTTTAATGTAAGAACTAAGTTAAACGTATTATATGACTAATATTTATGATTCTAGACCCTACCCAAACCCCAGAGGTATAGTTTAAGCATCTTTATTGATATATTCAACATAATGATAATTAGTGTTCAACACACGATGTTGAACCCTAGTTACAAATGTGTTGAATGCACGATTTATTTACTCGTTTTTTCTAAAAATTGTGATGATTTTTCAAGATTTTTCAACATGGATACATTCTATGACTAAGGATTAACACGATAGGAGAATAAAAAAAAGTTTGTAAGTTTGTAACTTAAAAAAGTTTTTATTTGATACTATCCCTATATATATATATATATATATATATATATATATATATATGTTAATTCTATCACAAGTTTTGTTTGTAATCAACTGAAAATAATATAATCTTTCAAAAAATTTAAAATAATATAATAGTATTCAATATTAATTTGAACTCTATAATTCTTTTGAATAATAATATGTGTAATATTCCTTTTACATAGGTTTAATTAAGTTTTCATCCTATTAAAATCAAGGGATAATATTTAATTCAAATTTTAATAAATTTATTTTATTAAAACAAATTATCATATTTCTGATATATTATTCAGATTTTTCAAATATATTTATCAAACAATATTATTCATTCATCTATTAAGATCATTCAGATATATTAATCATTCAATTCAAATTTACCAAATGACATAAAATCAACTTCTGCGTACAGTTGTGGTCGGTCCCGCTATACGTGGGTCACATTTTGCTGCTCAAACTGTATCCAGAATAAGATTGAACCATGAATTCTTTTTGACGAAACTCCCTGTCTCCTCATTTCTTTTCGTTAGTTTTGACACCCTATTCAACACTCATTTAAAGCATAGTTACATAATATATTTTTAATTTTTTTGCTCTGAATAAATAATTGATATATAAACTTTTATTTGAAAAAGAAAATTTTGACAAAAAATTATGAAACTATATTTTATGAGAGTCTCAAAATACGTGCAAAAAGTAAACATAAACATCGTAGAGTGACAGAGGGAGTATCAAATAAATGACTACTCGAGAATAAAATTCCACGACTAGAAAGTGGACAAGATATCAATGATCACGTATTACGTTTGTTTTTATTTATATGTTCAGAAGATTTTTGAATACGTTTAACATATATAAAATATAATTAAACATATATTCTCAAATGAAAATTTTCAAATACAAATTAAGAGTTTGAATTTATTTAGAAAGAAAATTACAAATTATATATGTTACGTTCAAAGTAAACAATAATGATGTAAACCACTTAAAATAAGTCAGTTTCTTATTCTCCTGCTTTCCAGTCAAAAATGTTTCAGATTTCACCCATATTTTTTAAACCTGCCCAACAAAGACTTTTAAACACGATCTCATTAATGTAACCGAAACGTTGTTATTTTTGTTTTCTCCCCCATCTCCACGCAATTCATGTATTGAAGTCCTCTCGTATCAAATGGCAAATGCTATACTTCAAAAGTAAAATCAGATCAACTTCTCCAACACAAATGAGCTTACATATCCTCAAATGTCACTTCATTGGTGTTTCCAAATATTTAAAGTCTTGTTTACACATATAAAAGTTATAACCAACTCAGCAAATCATGCAAGGCAAACATTTTCCCAGAGTAAAAGTATCATTCATTGCATAATGTTCTGATTTGCTACTCTGTACTTGAGCAAAATCATGCCAAACAAATTCACCCATATTCATAGCCTCACTATTTTAGTTTGAAAAAAAAAAGAGAGGAGACTGAAGAGAAATTAAGAAGAATATAAAAAATTATGACAAAAAAAGAAAGAATATTGTGCTCCCGAATTTACTATAAAGAGGGAGAAAACTTTGAAAAGTATTACTTCCTCTGTCCCATTTTAACTGCTTTTTTAGAGAGATGCACACAAACCAATTTTTACATTTATTGTGATGTTTATTTGAATACTTTTACCTAGCTACCCCTAATAAAAGTCAAACTAAAATACCATTTGTATTGCATTGAAAATATAAGCTGCATTTAATGAGGGGCAAAATTGAAATTCACCTACTCCCTCCGTCCCTTTTTACATGTCCACTTTGACTTTTGACCAGTCAAATTGACTTTATTTTGACTGAACTTTACATGTATCAGATAATTGAGAAAAATAATAAAAATTATATCAATAGAAAGTACATTTAGTGTATTTTAATACGCAACTTTCAGATTTTAAAAATAATGAGTAAATAATTTGTAATATTTAGTCAAAAATTGGTCAATTTGACTCCTCGAAATGCATAATGGACATGTAAAAGGGGACGGAGGGAGTACCAAATAGTGTATGAAAACAAGAGAAAGTCACATATTTTGGGACAACAATCAAATTCTAAAAAAGCAGTTAAAATGAGACGGAAGGAGTAATAAATTTGAAAGTTCCCCTCCAAATCATCCCGCAAGAGAAGATTTTGGGTGAACGTGAGAGATTTTTCTTTTCTCTTTACTCTTAATAAAACTCTGGAGAAAGAATTTATTTATTTTTTTTTTAAAATCTTCTCTCGTACATTTTTAATTCAGGAGCACAGTGCAAAAGAAAAAAAAACCAATCACTTGAAAAGAAAACTGAATAAATTCAGATTCGATAATCCAATCCAAAATTCCAATAAAAAAAAAAGAAGCAAATATGGTTTTAACGATGAAAAGCAAGAACTCTATATATGACCAATACAGAGAAGGTCCTGGCTAATGATATGTTTGGCTTGCACTATAACAGGCACATTCAGCAGTTGGGTCTTCTTTAGAAGTAGGTTCCATCTTGAGGTTGGGCAAGCTTTCGGTTCTGAGAGGTGGTCATTTCTTTGCGCAACTGAGTCAATATGTGTTCCATTGTGAATTCCCGTTGCCAATTAGCTAGCATCCCAAACTTCTTTGCTTCAACCTGTTGCCATTTATAGTCTTGGTTTAGTTATGATAGAGGTAATGAAACACAGAGAGGTAGCAGTTGGCTGTTTACTTTCTCGAAAGACTCCAAGATACCTTGTAGGCTTCTACCATAGATGGTTCTTAACTTAGATATAATACATGTAGAACACACTTGAATGTAGATGTGACATTGATTTTGTGCCCATAGAGAGAAGTTAACTATACATTATATGTATATAGGGAGAAAGAGAGACAACCCTCCAATTTTACGAGAAAAAGATGATTTTATAGTTAAACAATGTCATCTAAAATTTCTAGCCAATGGCAGTCAACCGAAAGATTGAATATAATTCATAATCATAGCACCAAATTACTGAATCATTGCAAGCACTATCATTTGGAAAAAGATTGAGATACTATTCATTTTCTGTTAATTCTTACATGCATGCATCCTGCTATTTTAAAACATTCTGGAAGACAGCATACTTTACTACTTATGGACCATAACAAATTTCTACAAGCATGTCCAAAAAGTGAAAAGAACAATGTCAAGAACCTTACCAATCCAGTATCATGATTCACACAGGTCATATTGATGCGAGAATGAAAACGAACAGTAGGAGGCTTGTCTGGATAATCTTTGTCGCAAAACAGCTTCACCGTATAAATGCGACCATCATGTGCAGTCTAGAGCAGTATAAAAATATATTAAATTACAATTACAATATAAAGCCATTAAATTATATAGGTTACTAGGAGTGAAGATGCATAAAAACTGCCAAGATGATCACAACAGAGTTTTAAGCATCAAATGGTAAGAGTATCATTTAGCAAATGAATAAGAAAGGAAAAAGTGTTGACTGACTGGATTTTATAAGCAAAGGAAAGTGCTTGTGATAAATGTCGGTGCAGAATCAACTTACATTATGAGGACCAATTATAGTTCCTGTCCATGAGCGCATGTATATGTCATCTGCATCGTCCATCCCATAGCTTACAGAACCATCACCAATACCCTTCTCTCCACGTTCAAGTTCTTCTAGCAATCGGAAGTTCCTCGGTACTGCAGTTATAAATGGAAAAACATGAATAAAATTAATTACGATAAGAGCAAAAGTATGTACAAACAACAATGCTCCGTGTTGGTCCATTCTGTATCAGATGTATATTTAAATTTAGTATGGAGAGAAGTATATATTCCTGCATTACTTTGATATATTTAGTAAATCCTCCCTGCTACCTCTATTAATATAACAAACACAAGTAAGTACATATTATGGTAGCATTATTATAGGAAATTTTGATCCCATGTACTTAAATTAGAATCGCAGTTTTACTGCTCCTAATCTGTTTTAGCATTCAATTTAATGAACGTTAAAGTCCTTGCATCAATATGTGGCTATAATCATGATACACATTTACGCAAGACTTTTAGTGACATGTTTTAGGGTTGCAGCTATAAATTCATAGATTTAGTTAAACTCATTAACTCACACTTGAATATATACAATGACTGGTGCAAGAAACTCTAACTAGTCTCACATACAAAATACTCATCACGATTTCTTGTAATTCTAACAGATTGCGATCCCCCAGTGTTACTTGCAGCAGAGAGAAATTGCTCTTGGAAAGCATAGAAATCTAATGAAACAAACTGCACAGTACATACAACCAACACCAAGTCAACCCCCCCCCCCCCCCCCCAAAAATATATATATATATATATATATATAAATACATAAAAATGGAAAACTCTGGGAACTGCCTTACACCATGATGCTGAATGGCTTAGATCAAATGGCCAACAACTACTATTTGATGTCACATTGACATCATGACAGAATAGAGTGTACCATAAACTCTGTATGCCAATTAATTAGAGACTATCTATAGTCCTTCACTTCAGGAAATAATCTGTGATAATTACATGTAAGGCATTCTCACTATCTATTTAATTTTATTTGAATTAAGAAAGTAAACCAACTATATTTTTGAACTGTTTTTATCTTGCAGCGGAAATTTAATAAATCTATCCCAAACCCTAGTTTCTCACCCACCATTGCCAAATCCCCCCTATCAGAGCTGGCAATAAGCAGCTTTCCAGTTCCTAACTATCATAGTATCATCAAGCACACTTCTTTCTACTCCGAAAGAAGGTTATAGGGTCTCAGAAAGCAATGTTAAAAAAAAAGTAATTCCCAACAATTCAAAGGGTTTTGCCCAGCCTTTGCCATTATAGCTAGGTAGAGCTAAAAACTGTATAAATCATCCCCATTTTCATAAATTTTTATTTCCTTCATTCCACACTTTTTCTTCTAAGAAACATTAATTAAACACGGGGTAATTCACTAAAAAAACTCTAAAAAATTTTAAACATAACAATTCATAAATCATCAAAACACTCCCTCACTTATCAATCAATTAACATATATATAATCAAGAAACACCGACAAACTCAATCAAATAAAAAAACACCCAAAAAAATCAAATTAACATACAATACCCAGATCATAAAAAATTCCAAAGAATCCAAATCAAGAACACAAAAAGATTCAAACTTTTTACAAACCCAGATTTCAAAAGTACTGAAAAGTGAATATACATACATATATGAGCACAAACATGAAAAAAATGAAAGATTTACACATACCCACGATGCCAGATCCTCCTGAGCCGATCGTCATCTCTGTTGCTCAAGCTTTCAATTGGGTCGCCCAAGAATCGTGAATAAACAAGTTTGACTGTGTGTATAGATTTTTATATGATAAATGAGTGTATGTATAAATGATTGTTGCCCAGGGGCAAGAATATTGGTATCTTTTTTTTCTTTATTTTTCAGAAATGCAGAGAATCTTTTATCTTTGTGTGTATTTCTGTATCTGTGTGTTTTTCAAGGCAGTATACAGAATTCTTTTATTAAAGCAACCCTACCTATTTTGAACCCCTAAAATAGTAAAATATACTCCCTCCATCCCAAATTAGATGGCCCTGTTGATTTTGAGCACACAATTTAAGGTTCATTGACCGCATAGATACGTGACTTATTTTTAAAATTTTATTTTTGCAAATAAAAATTAAAATATGAAATTTCCATTTATAAAAGAAAAAATAAAAAAATAAATTTTGGAAGTAGACGGTCAATGCACCTAAAGTTACGTGCCCAAAGTCAACAGGGACATCTAATTTGGGATGGAGGTAGTAATAAAATAATGATTACCTATAAGTAAGCAAAAACGTGTTTTCCTCTAACGGTATTCCCTGTAATCATCCTTATATTTGAAAAAAAAAATATTTTATTAGAATTTTTACTATGATGAGATAGATAAAAAAGGGAGGGAAAATGAAAAATTAAAGAAAATGAGAGAGGGAGATGAGGTGGAAAAAATAGGGGCTTACTTTTTATTTTAGGTAAGGAGAGAAGGGTTGGAGTGAAAATTTTTTACTCAAACTCCTATTTTTTTCCACTTAGGCTCATTACAGGTAAGGGAGATGTTCCATTGGAGTTGCTCTTATTCTTTTTGTTAAAGGGGAGATATCAGATATGTGATAAATGCGGATTTAGATATGGTATCTTCTTATTTTCAAAAAAAGAAAAAATATGGTATCTTTTTTTACATGTTGAAAAAAAAATATATGGCGAGGTTGATTTAGATTTTGATCAATTTATTAATATTTTCATGTATTTAATTTAGATTTTGCCTCATAAATAGGCTAAATTGAAAAATATTTTCATATATTTAACTTAGTCTAAGTAATATACGTGTCGTTTTATAAAAAGTTTATAAATTACTTTTGAATTTTAAGTCAGAATTGGATCAATTAAAAATTCAATTTTTTTAATGATTTATATTTAATTTTAAAATTTGATTTTACTAGAATGTATAATATCACTTCAACAGATAGTATTTAATATCAAATTTTGTTATAATAAAAAGTTATTATATCAATAAATTCTAGATATCAAACTATTATTCATATTATATAAATCTCTTTTTAACTATCCAGCTGACCCACTTCTTTGAACGAGCCCAAACAATCCGGAGTATATTTTTACGAGGTTAAATATCAAATTGGTCACTAAAGTGAAGATCATATATATATATATATATATATATATATATATATATATATATATATATATAATTTCTTAGATTTATTTTTTAGAGTTATCATTTTAATCACTAAAATCGTATAAAATATCATACACATTTTTAAATATGTGTCGAGAAAGTTAATATTTTTTTTATTAAGTTTTACATATTTTCCTTCAACGCTACTATAACCATATGAAAAATGGTGATTTTTAGTATTTTAGATAATATATCTAGATTTTTTTAAAAATATTTACTATATATTTTTATTTAAATAAGATTAAATTATAGTGAATTTTAAACTTAATAGTAAATATTTTTTTCAAATTTATAAAGATTATCAAATATAGTAGAATTCACCACTTTTTATTTGATTATATTAGCGTTGAAAAAAAATGTGTAGAACTTAATGAGACAAATTTTTAGAAATATTTATTTGATATTTTATACGATTTTAGTGATTAAAATGATATGTTCAGTGAAAGAATGGATATCTGAAGTTCAATTTTGGTGACCATACTTAACTCTAGGACGGTTCCACCCGTTTTTGTTTATCGGGTACGGATAAATAAATTATGATTATATATCTAGGAAAATGAGGAAACGTCTCCTTACATTGATGCTGTCAACTGTCAAGTGTAGAGAGTCCTTGACTAAATTATAGAAGCATGTCGGAAATAGGATGAGCTTGAGTTGTCTACATTCTTTTCTGTCATAATTCAAAACTATCAGAACTCAGAAGACAATAAGACATGCTGCAACCAAAAACCAAACAATAGGAGATTGTAGGGAAGACTGAAACTTATATTCAACCGAAGCACCACTAGGCAGTAGGCACACACACACAGCTTTTTAAAGAAATTGCTGAAACTTTCAATGTAACAACAGTACTCAACTACTGATTCCTAACAAATAGGAATTATAATAACTGAGCCAATAATCAAATTTTAACTAAAGCCAACAAGCACAAAATTTTAACATAAAAGATAATCCCTGAAAAAACCATGCAGAAAGTTCTTCAAGAATCAGAAGTGATCAGAATGGAACACTGCACATTTTATTCAGATTTCCACGAGGACAAAGGAGGTGTCTCAGAATTTAACCAGGTATACTTCATGTTAGCATTCCTGTCTCCCTTAACAACATCAGCAGGAGCGAACGATTCCAGTTCAGCCATTTCCTCTTTTGTTAGTTTCACGGATAAAGCTGCTACATTTTGGTTAAAATTCTCTATCTTGGTTGTACCAGGTATTGGTGAAACATCATTCCCTTGATTTTGGACCCAGGCGAGTGCCAACTGTGAGGGAGTACACCCTTTCCTTGACGCCATTCTGCTCAACTGCTCATATACTCGCTTATTATGCTCAAGATTTTCAGGTTGGAACCTTGGCACAGTCTGCAAAAAATTTAAAATAGTTTGTAAAACTACATTTAATAGGAGCCTTAAAATGTGTCAGTCCCCGTCTACCAAAGTAAACAACATAGGGGACAGTCGGACAGAGTGACTAACACTTAAACACGGTATTAACATTAAGCCCTCTATTGAGAAGTTAAGGTTTTATAGACCTATTGGTGACATAACAAAACAACATGATATTTCAGCACGAATGAATATTCAAGAATAATGAAAAGACTTGTCAGGAAGTAAATTTTCACAACAAATTAGATTTGTTTTTTGCACAAACCTTACGCCAGTCATCTTCAGCCAAATTCTGAATCAGCTCAGGGCCTGAAGCAAAAAATCCCCTTGCGATGGGACTGTATGGGACGATGCCAATACCAAGCTCTCTAAGCAAAAACAGAGACATAAGTAACAAGTTAATGATCTGTTCTGCCTTAAAGATCTCTAAAAAGAAATTTTGAATAAACATAATTATGTTCACTCACCTGCAGCATGGAACTATATCGTCTTCCAAATCCCTACACCACAACGACCATTCCATCTGCAAAGCTGTTATGGGATGAACAGCATGAGCCCTTCTAACTGTATTAGCAGAAGCCTCGGACAAACCTATGTACTTTATTTTGCCTTCTTCAACCAGTTTTTTGAGTTCTCCCATCTAGCAGATTACAACAGAAAGTATTAGAAGAAAGTTTTAAATGCAATGCACCTAAACTTATAAAAAAAAAACTTCATTAAGCAAAAGGGAAAAAACAAGAAAACAATTCTGTTTTCATAATATTGGCTATATTCTGCAAATTCTTAATTTCGCTCTATGGTTGAAGGAACATACGGTGACTTCTATAGGAACACGAATGTCAATGCGATGGATGTAATAAAGATCAATGCATTCCACTCCAAGTCGGGCCAAACTGGCTTCACAAGCTGCACGAACATAGCCTGGATCTCCACGAATGTCAATATTGCCATCCTTCACGGTTGCTCCAAATTTGGTAGCTAATTCCACTTTGCCTCTCAATCCGAACTCTTTGAGCGCCTGAATCAACAATTTTTTTGTGGCTTATAATTTTGAGCATATTCTTAAATATTTTCAGTACTGCAAAAACAATTTAATATGAATTCTATTCTTAAAACAAGATTTACCTTTCCGATCAGAATTTCATTAGTGTGAGGGCCGTATAAGTCGGAGGTATCTAGGAATGTGACACCGGTGGTGACTGCATGGTTAATAAGTTGGATCATTTCAGACTCTGGTTTGGCTGAGCCGTAAGCGTTTGTCATGCCCATGCAACCTAAACCTTGAGCTGAAACCTCAAGGCCCTGTGAGCCCAGCTTTATTCTTGGTACCACTGCTAATGTTGAAGCCATTGATCTCTTCTACTAGAAAATGTGTGTGTGAGAGAGAGAGATAGGGGGAGAGAGAGAGAGAGAATGGTCAGGGAGGGGGAGAGAGGGGGAGAGGGTGAGGGAGAGAGGGTGAGGGAGAGAGAGAGAGATTTGATTGTTTGTATCACTTCATCCTGCATATTTGAGTATATATAGTACTAAAAATCAACAAAAGTTCAAGGTATGATACAGGAGAGGCTGCTTGATGCATGTCCCCTTCTGCAAAACCCATGATACTATACAGATTTTTGAGGTAGGCAGTGACCTCATTTACTAATAAATACTCTCTACTTTTGCAAAATCAGGACCGACAAAATGTATACAGTCATTGGATCGAAAAGTTCAATATAGATTTCCAAAGTATCTTAGTATATACCACACAGTTTTACCATAAAAGGTCATGCATACAATTATGAAACAATTTTAATTTTTACTTCAAATTTTATAAGGAAAATAGAATATAGAATGATATTTTTGACCAATAATTCAAAACTTATGATATTCTTGTATATCATGTACTTGCAAAGTAATGTGTTTGAACTTGTTTCAAAAGGTCTTGATTCAAAGCTGTGTTTGCAATACAAGTTGACAAGTTATGCAGGGTAATAATAGACCAGTATAGTTGGAAAAAGATTCGAATTTTTTCGAATTTGTTAAAATTCTTCTCTGTGGACTTCACATCAGTTGTTGCTGTCAAAGGCGGCTGTCTGAGTAAAAGCCACATTTGATTTACAAGACCATAATGCATTCATGTAAGGTCCGGGTCCTGACATACGTTCGTAGCATATATTCAGCGGAAGAAAAGCGTTGAACAACTTAATTCTAAGTTTTCTATGTATATTCATGGGTGCTGCAGTATTGCGGAAAATTACCTCATATGGTGTTTTCATTTATAGCATTTCTTTTCCCGCCAGAGTATGCTAGTATCATTCGTGTGTTTTGGACCAGCTGCCATGTAATAATTCATTTGGATCAGCTGAAATTATACACACATTTGGTTGATGCAGTCGTGACGGCAGTGTCTACAATTGTGAGAAGTGAGAATATGACTTTTGATTTATTGATGTTTCTTTCAACAATTGCTTGAGCTCTTTGCCCTTTCTCTTCACGTTCAGGATTCATGAACCATGAAACAAACGCCTCCATATTTTCTAAAAGAGGATACTTTCATAGATCAGTGGAATGCGTAATCTGGTACTCATCTTCTGACATGCTACTGGTTTTCTTGATTCTCCTTTTTCCCGAAGCAAAATCGCCTTTTTCAACAGGATATTTGGTACTAATGATGAAGTAGAAGATATTAAAATAACCTTGGACTCCATCAGATTTTGAATTGATCTCCTAGGTTTTCATTTTTACTGAGGATTCTATGCGGTTTTAAGTAAACATGTAATTTTAAAGATGGATTTGCAGTTGTACTTGTTAATCTGAAGCTACAGAGTATCGCAACATTTCAGATAAACAGAACAATAGTAAATACTCTGCAAATGGAAAAATGGACTTATATTCAACTGAAATACAACAGGGCTTATATAAACCTGACAGACAAAACGCCTCGCTCAAAGAATTCATCCGGAAAATTCAATGCAGAAAGTTATTTACGAATTTGAACTGATGTTAATGGAAGATTGGGTGTCCTTAATCAGACATCCATGAGGACAAAGGCGGTGTCTCGGAATTTAACCAAGTAAATGTCATTTGACCATGTCTGTCTCCCTTAACAACATCAGCAGCACCAAAAGATCCCAGTTCAGCCATTTCTTCTTTTGTTAGTTTCACTGACAGAGCTCCGACATTCTGGTTAAAATTCTCTATCTTTGTGGTACCAGGTATTGGTATAACGTCGTTTCCTTGATTATGGACCCAGGCGAGTGCCAATTGTGAGGGACTACACCCTTTTCTTGACGCCATTGTGCTCAACTGCTCATATACGCGTTTATTGTGCTTAAGATTTTCAGGTTTGAACCTCGGCATCTTCTGCAATTATGTTACTACCACATAAGTATGATAAACATATTAAGCCCTTATTTGAAGACCATATGGTTTAAAATATATTGCAGAAGTAGATGAGAAATATATTTTGCACAAACCTTTCGAAAGTCACCTTCAGGTAAGTTCTGAATTAGCTCGGGGCCTGATGCGAAAAATCCCCTTCCAAGGGGACTGTATGGGACAATCCCAATACCTAGCTCTCTAAACAAAAACAGATATGTAATCGAGTAAAGGGATTGTCCAGCTAAAAATATATTGTGAGAAAAAAAATGAACTTGTTTGCAAACCTGCAGCATGAAACAATATCAGCTTCCAAATCCCTGGACCACAATGACCATTCTATCTGTAAAGCTGTTAAGGGATGAACAGCATGAGCCCTTCTGATAGTATTAGCCGAAGCCTCGGACAATCCTATGTACTTTATTTTACCTTCTTCAACTAGTTTTTTAAGTTCTCCCATCTTGCAGATTATGAAAGAAAGTATTAGAAGAAAGCTAAAGGAGCATTTGTCGAATCAGAGCTATATCTTGAAAATTCTTAACCTTGCTCTGTCTATGTGATCACAGTATTAAACCCCCAACAAAAGTTATAGTGTCAAATACTTGCTAATTTAAACTGGCAACCATTTTTATAATTTTTTTATGGCAAGCATGTTTTGAACAATGTCCGATCCCCTCAAGCGACCATTTTTTAAAAATAGATTGAGGGACTCCTCATTAGCCCCCCCTATTGACATGATCCTGCATCCTCCCCTGTGTGATATCTTACAGCACAATCTTTCTTGAAGTAGTTGTTTAAGGGACAATGGGACATACCGTAACTTCAATAGGAACACGAGTGTCAACACGATGGGGATAATAAAGATCGATACATTCAACACCAAGTCGGATCAAACTAGCTTCACAAGCAGCCCGAATATAAGCAGGATCCCCACGAATTTCAACCTGTCCATCCCTTGTAGTCACTCCAAATTTAGTAGCTACTTGCACTTCTTCTCTCAAACCCAACTCTTTTAAGGCCTGTGGTCAATTATATCATTGTGCATATAATTTTTTAAAAATAATTTAAAACTGTACATATATGGATAGAAGAAATAATGGACCTTTCCGATGAGGATTTCATTTCTGTAGGGGCCATAGAAGTCAGAAGTATCTAAGAACGTGACACCGGAGTTGACAGCATGGTGGATGAGTTTGATCATGTTAGACTCAGGTTTGGCTAAGCCATAAAAGGATGTCATGCCCATGCAACCCAAACCCTGAGCTGAAACCTCAAGGCCCTGTGAGCCTAGCTTTATTCTTGGCACCACTACTGGAATTGAAGCCATTGATCACTGTGTGCGCGTTTTTTTGTGTGAAAGAGTGGCACGTGGCCCTGACTAATAGCGGACAAGACTTACTTGTGTGAGAGTGCTTCAAGAATAGATACTGGCATAATTAGGCATGCATAAAGGAGCTTATATATTCCTTTTTTGAACCATGAGGAGTATTTGACAGATTTACTTTAGGTTGTGCACTTGTACTAAAGTCTTGATATTGAATAGTAGCTTGTGGCTGATATGCTAGATTGAAAAACACAGCCCTTTTCCAGGAAAGAGGGCATGTTGTGACTTTTATTAACAGGCCCAGAAACACTTGAAAAAAAAAAAATGGTTTGTTGAAATAATATATGCACATGAAGCTGAGGGCTAATGCTGCTCCTTTGAACTTTCTATTCCCCAGGCTGCTATCTACAACTCATCTTCCTCTTTAACTTTACAATCACGAGGCTGCTTGACTTCAACTCTCTCTGCTTCTGTTTCGTGTTCTTGAATTAGGCTCTCCAGCACTATTGTTGAAATCACTTCCTCTTTCGCGATTTTGTGTTATGTAGTTGTTCAGGTCTGCAACTTTTTCCCCCTTGTGCCATTCACTATATACTGATACCAGTCCTGTGCTGGTTTCCAAGGAAGTAAACATCTCCACCCGCGGACACTTCTGCAGATAAAGCTCATCTAATACTGGCATATTAAAACCATACCTTACAGAGCGACTGAAACTTTTGAGGTTTGGCAAATCACGAAGCATAACTGAAGAGAGTCGCGACAGGGTGATAATCTTGTCACATGTGACATGAGTTTCATCACCTCTTGCATCCTCAACAATGTCTTCCAACAATCGGCATTTCCATACCTTTAATCTCTTGAGTTGTTGGAGTTTAGCAAAGACAGAGCAGGTGAAAAGAGTAGTGAGTCCGCAGTTACTAACTTTCACCTTCTTTAAGGCCGGCACATGAAAATCATAATTTGCAGTGTGGATAAAAGTTCTGAGCTTTGGTAAATCTTGAAGAATCACTGATTCAAGCTTGTAGAGTGTAATAGTTATCTTCTGCGCGCTAGAAGGTTCATCACCCCCTTGCATCCTCCACAATATCTTCCAGTAAAGCACAATTTGATACTACTAATTTGCGGAGTTGTAGACTTTTGAAAATTGAGAAGGAGAAAAGGGTAGCGCCTCCATAGTTACTAACACTGAGCACTTTTAATCTCTGGAATTGCAGAGAGTTCAGTTCATGCCACCAACAGTGATTTAATACCATTGTTTCCAGATTATGTAATCTACATTTCCATTTACTTGGGAGTTGAATGTTGTTATCACAACTTACATGCAAACGTATGAGTCCGCTAGTGGAATCATCTCTGCCAAATTCCATTTCTTCAAAGTTAAATTTAACACCTCTGAGTTCCAAATCCACCAAGTTCGCGAATTCAACCTACAAAAACAATGTCAGTCACAGTTCTAAAAGCCAACTTAGGCTGGTAAATTTGATTAGCTTAGAGATGATTATAATACCTTGTAACACCCAATGCTGCTTAAAGTTGGCAAAGAGTCGAGCTTCAAAATCGACAGCTTAGGGAACAGGATCATATCCGTGATGTCCCCTTGTTCACGCTGTCCAATAATCTCTCCCATCGCCTTGCAGTGTTCTACACACATTTTCTCAAGTCGCGTAAGATCTCTAGCTATACGAGGAGAGAACACGTTTCTCAAGCTATTGCAATTCCATATATTTAAATCTTGGAGATTAGGATACAGAGTCATGGCTCCAGAATGCTCCGTAGAGTTCAACCCTGTCTTTGTCAAACAAGGCAAGCCGCGGAGATGCATACGACGTAGTGCTACCAGTGGACTTGCATCAACATTGCAGCCATTGGTACCAATTTCAGATACCAAAGATCTACAGAATGATACGTCTAGGCATACCAGATTCTGCAGCCTCTGCATCATGGCATGTGGAATCACACTTTCAAGTTTATTACACTCCCATAAATTAATGCTTTTGAGTCTGCAAAAGGAGGATAAATTGTCTTCATAATTTTGTTTCCCCCAAATATCACTTATATGACTCGAATCCACAATATGAAGTTCTTCCAACCAAGGGAACGCAACCTGTTGCACATATCTCATCGTTAATATACACTTCTGGTAATGGTTTCACGCATAATTGAAAACAATAAAAGTTGAACTAAGCTTACATACTTTACTTGAATTATATCATACCGTATCATCAAAGAGAGGCTGAAATTGTACAGACGAAATGACAGAATCGTCCATATCTTTCTCTTCCCTGTAAAAGCTTTTGAGTCTTAGCAACTTTGTTAGCTTTAATGATTTTAATTTGAACAAGTTGATGCTGTATCCGTCACTCGTGCCTTCATTCGTGACTATTGCTTCCAAAAGGGGACAGTCATCTATGCAGAGCTGTTGAAGTTGCATAAGACATTTCGCAACTCTGCTGCAGAAGAGGTATTTCATTGCAGAGCAGCCTCTAATTTGTAAAATGCTTAGTTTAGAGAAAGATATCGATGGTTGAAGACTAGGCCGAATCATATCCTCTGACATCCTTCGAATCATATCCTCTGACATCCGTGCTAGAAACTCAATCTCACAGTAGTGAATGTACAGGTATCTCAAGTCTGCAAATGCTTCTCTGTTTCGATGCCAAATGCTACTCACATTAATATCAGTGCACCGCAAGAGAATTTGTTCAGCCCTCTCTACCAGAATTACCAAGGCTTCTAACTGATTGCCATTTAACTCAAGAGATCTCTTGACAGAAACACCGGTATTTAAAAGATAACAAACATCTTTACTTGGCCTTGGGACACATATATTAAATTCAAGTAAATTTTGAAATACCTTTGTGTCTTGAAAAGATTCAGGAACCCTGAAGAAGAGCCGCAAACTTTTCAGACTGGTCAATTTAGTGATCTCGGCCAATGTGGGCTCGGGAACAGCAGATATATCACCCCGAATCTCGAATGCATTTGGTATATGCAATTCCTCAAGACTTGATAAACTAGAAATGGTATTTGGAACCATCTGCACTCCACCTCTCCACTGCTCTATTTCCAGCTTTCGGAGATATTTCAGGTTTGGTAAATTTAGAGGCACTGGGAGATCACAATTCCAGAAGCAAAGAGTTTCTAGTTTTTCGGGGAAACAATTATTTTTTGCCTGATTAATGTGAGTAATGTCACAATCATCTAGAATAAGCGTCCTAAGTTGAGCCAATGGTTGAAGAGAGAATTGCAGCTCGAAAGAAGAAACCATACCTTCGATTAATAAAAATCTGAGATTGTTAAACATATTGAAAAAGCCACCTGAGAACAGTTGTGCCTGTTTATTGCATAGTAGCCACAGGCTATGCAGATCTGGGCACACCAGATCATTAGGATATTGAATCTCATTCTTCTCCTGATGTAAATGCAATAGTTTCCGAGTACCATAATCAGCATCATCAGGCAACCGCGAGCCACATCTTAAGAATAAGAAAGCGTACTTTGGGTCTCTGACAGCCAAAGTTCTTGCAGTGTCTCTGATGAGGTCATGCACTTTCATTACATGATCTTCTTCACAGTCAAGCAACAAAGAAGATGCTCTGAGAATATCAACCATGGCACATATTCTAGACTCACCGTCAAGTACAAGCTGAGCGCCTTTTGCTAACTAGATCAACTTCCTGACGTAAATGTCAGCATCTTCAGGAAACAAGGAACACAAAAAAAGACATGACTTGGCATCCTCTTCTAACCTGTCGATGCTCAGTTTAAAACAAGCATATACATGTGGATCTATGCCTGCAATTTTTTCGACACTTCCCTTCTCAAGCTGAGCTAGGGCATCTTTCCATGAATTGTGAGATGCAAATAACAATGCTTTCCCAACTGCACGAATGACAAGGGGTAAACCTGAACATTTAAGAGAAACTCTCCGCGCCAGGAATTCATCCTGCAGTGACTCAATCTGACAAGCCCCAACAGTGTTTTTAAACAAATCCCACGCTTCTTCTTCTGTCAGGATTGTAATCTTGACAGGATCTTTGCATTTGTTGCGCAAGCATGCATCTTTCTCTCGCGATGTCAGGAGGATCTTACTACCCATGGAACTAATTTCATCCTCACATGGAATTCCAATAACATCAAAGGGGATCTCCCTCCACACATCGTCTAATATCAAGAGGATCTTGCCTTTATTCAATAAACTATGTTTCAGCTGAGAAGCTCTCCGGTCCACATTATCTTGAGACTCAAAATTGCATTCCAGATACCCTGCAATCTGATTTTGTACTTTGATCACATCCAACGTTTCACTGCCCACGTCTTCTCTTACGACCTTTTTGAAGATCTTTTTCTCCTTGGCTTCACTCCAAATTTGCTCCATCATTCTAGTTTTGCCAACACCAGGCATTCCATAGAGGCCAAGAATCGGAGCACTGCCTTCAGTCACCAGAGCATCCCATAGTTTCCCATAAGCACCTTCTCTGGATTGAAATCTTTGGTATGCAGTTTCGGGTTTTGGCTCATTTACAACCGCTGGATGATAAGCAATTTCATTCTCCATAAGCTTCACTCCGGAGTCCAGGAGTTCATTCACCTTTTTGGCCTTCTTTACCGCCTGCCTACCCTGTCGAAAACGGGAAATGGGATTAGGAATTGGCAGACTCTGAATGCACCTCCATGAAGGCGAAAACTCATTAGTACTCTCCTGGATTTCTTTCACCTCTTTCTGCCACTCCAATACATGATCATAGATTATTTTGCCATTGTCTCTTTCCGCAGCAGCTTTCCTCGACACCCTCACCTCCTCAATGTTAACTTTACTAATTTCAGAATTAAGTTCATCAACTAGAGCCTTGTAACAGAACATATAACGCAACCCGCGAAACAGTGCGTTAACTGTGGCATCAGATATTCTGTCCACAACCTTACCCACGCATGGAATGTCAGACACTCCGACCATGATCACTCCCAGTTTTCGAGTTTTTCTTTCAAAAACTTGGAAACAAAGATTCAGGTCTAATAGCTAAAACTCTGATACTAATAATATTAATATTTTTTGGTTAACCAGAGCGATGGAATAGCCCAGTGGAGGTATTTGGTTCGACTCTCTCTCATCACGATAGAATATAAATTCTTCAGTCTGACAGTCGGGTACAACATAGTTCAACACATTATGGTGCAACTTATTTACTTTGTTTCTTGATACTGCTTTTGATATGCATTCGCAGGTGTCTTGAGTTCTACAAATGATGCTCTTCTTTGACGTTCAAAATATTAAACAAACGTAATTAGCACTAATAGCGGATCTTGTCCCCTGTAATCTCTTTTTCAATGTGCACGACGACAAACATGCGCTCAATTGTTTATGATAAACCAAGTAAGCTTGCATGCTCGAGGTTTTTGGAGAACTGGTCACTTAACATGATATCTTCTTAACAATAGTAACAATAGTAGGGTGATTGGGAAGCAAAAAACTCTTATTTCAACTTCAATTTCGAAACAACAATCATTAATTATCATAAGACAAATAAAGTAACCCAACAAGCATTAAGCATTGCTTAGAAGATAAATCTGGAGAACACTATTGCCAAAAGATTCTCAAGGATCAGAAGTAATGGAATTGGACCATTGCACATTTTTATTCAGATTTCCACGAGGACAAAGGAGGTGTCTCGGAATTTAACCAGGTAAATGCCATGTAAGCATGTCGGTCTCCCTTAACAACATCAGCAGCACCGAAAGATTCCAGTTCAGCCATTTCCTCCTTTGATAGTTTCACGGATAGAGCTGCTACATTTTGGTTAAAATTCTCTATCTTTGTGGTACCAGGTATTGGTGAAACGTCATTCCCTTGATTTTGGACCCAGGCCAGAGCCAACTGTGAGGGACTACACCCTTTCCTTGAAGCCATTGCGCTCAACTGCTCATATACGCGTTTATTGTGCTCAAGATTTTCAGGTTGGAACCTCGGCATATTCTGCAATTATATTACTAACGCATAAGTATGATCCACATACTAAAACCTTAAGGTACAGAAAAAGAGATTTTGTTTTCTGCACAAACCTTCCGCCAGTCATCTTCAGCTAAGTTCTGAATCAGCTCGGGGCCTGATGCAAAGAATCCCCTCGCAATGGGACTGTAAGGGACAATTCCGATACCAAGCTCTCTAAGCAAAAGCAAAGATATGATTAATTAACAAGTAAATGCTCTGTTCTGCCTTAAAAATCTTTGAAACAAATTTTGAATAAACATCAATATGTTCACTCACAAGCAGTGCTACATGCACAAAATTGAGTACAAAATTTTGCACACAATGACACGACGATTGAGATAGAATGTTTTAATTGGTGGTATCAATGTATATACAGAGGGTGTATTCCAATCAAAACTTAATAGTACATACTCATTGTAAATGATTTTGTACCCAATTTTATGCACGAAGCGTTTTGCGTTCACTCACCTGCAGCATGGAATAATATCGACTTCCAAATCCCTGGACCACAATGACCATTCCATCTGTAAAGCTGTTATGGGATGAACAGCATGAGCCCTTCGAATCGTATCGGCCGAAGCCTCGGACAATCCAATGTACTTTATTTTACCCTCTTCAACCAGTTTTTTGAGTTCTCCCATCTTGCAGTTTTCAAAATAATATGTTAGAATGTTCTCAAGATTTACTAGAACGGATACTAATTCTCGAGATTTACTAGAACGGATACTAATTTGGTTTGTCGGAAGTACATACCGTAACTTCTATAGGAACACGAATATCAACCCGGTGGAGATAATAAAGATCAATGCATTCAACACCAAGTCGGGTCAAACTAGCTTCACAAGCGGCCCGAACATACTCCGGATCTCCACGAATTTCAATCTGTCCATCCTCCTTTGTGCTCAACCCGAATTTTGTAGCTAGTTCAACTTTCCCTCTTAATCCCAACTCTCTTAACGCCTGTGATCAATTATATCTTCGTGATTTAAAAAATTAACCAAAAAAAATATAATATTGAGAGGAGCGTTTATCAGGATCATATAATATCATATTTTAACATATAACATACAGATAACCAGTAAACCGCTAAAAAACTAGGACTTTTTCCGACCACAAGATGGAGAGAAAAGAGAATCAATGGACCTTTCCGACGAGGATTTCGTTAGTGTGGGGCCCGTAAAAGTCGGAAGTATCTAGGAACGTGACACCGGCGGTGACTGCATGGTGAATGAGCTTGATCATTT
The DNA here is from genome assembly GCF_001625215.2 of Daucus carota subsp. sativus. Classification (NCBI taxonomy): domain Eukaryota; kingdom Viridiplantae; phylum Streptophyta; class Magnoliopsida; order Apiales; family Apiaceae; genus Daucus; species Daucus carota. The sequence continues at coordinate 59,424,069 of NC_030383.2, read as the reverse complement.
CCGACTCGGGTTTGGCTGAGCCATAAAAAGCTGACATGCCCATGCAACCCAAACCCTGAGCTGAAACCTCGAGCCCCTGCGAGCCCAGCTTAATTCTTGGCACCAATGCTGCAGTTGGAGCCATTGATCTCTTCTTTTACCAGATAATATGTGTTGTGTGAGTGCTTCAAGATTGCATACTCCATTTATATATAGGCGCAAAGCATGAGATGATAGTTGAGAGATATTTGATGTAGGCAGTGACGTTGTTTACTTCATGCAAAGTATACATAGTCAATGTTGACTTTGTAGGGCATGCTGCTGGGACTCTATTAAATGCCCAGCAGAACAAATTTTCAAATACAGTAAACGTGAACAAATTTTCATGTATAACTACGAATTACGTTCAAATAAATTGACTTTCGGGAATGATTATATTCGATAAATTGACTTTCGGGGATGATTATATATGTGAAGAAGTCTGCGAGATCTGAATTTATCATAATCCATCGAGCTATTAACCAAAAAACCCCATCAACTTGTCATTTTTTTGCCAAAAAACCTTTAAACTTCTGTTTTCATTAACAACCCCAATAAATTTTATTAAAAATATATAAAAAAGATACAAAATAAACCATGGTTAAATCTGCCGATCTGACTTATCAAGTATCTTTCCCTGATTTATATCTTTTTATACACATGTGTGCCATGTCGTGCCTATTCATTAATAATAATAATAATTTATCTTTTAATAATTTATAATATTCTGATTTCATAAGTCCATTGAATATCCAAGGGTTTCATCGTCTTTAACAAAATTATGTTTATACAAACAAATTTGATTTTATATAATTGCTAAATCCCGGAACTGATTAGAACTTCTCGGTGACTTTGATATTCAGAATTATAGTCACGAGCAATCTGCAAGGCATGTATGTGATTTTGAAAGAGTTATGCACACATACCGGAGATACAGAGAATCATAGTAGACTTTTGTATTTAATCATGTCTTTTAGTGAGAACATTCTGAAATTAGATTTTAAAGATTGAAAATCAATAGACATAAAAATCTGACATATTGAACTTACAACGCAAGCCAACAATATCATAATTTTTCTTAAACTTTGTTATTCCTGAATTCATTTATCCAATCAAATTTCAAGCGTTCACTATAGTAGTGAATAATAGTGAAGTTACCGTGTGTATTAAGGAACTGCATTATAGTGAATTACCAGAGCAATGCTGGTGCTGATATATTTTTTTAGTTATTCTTACTATTTTTTGATTAATTGTAATTAATTTGCCACATAAGATATAATATGATCATGGTTAGTCTACATCAGCTGTAAGTAACTCTAGTTAATTTTTTTCAAAGATTTTGTAAAGTTTATTTGGGTTATTAGTGAAAAAAGATTCAAAGGTTTTTTGGCAAAAAAATGACAAGTTAGTTGGGTTTTTTGGTTAATAGCTCTAATCCATCAGATGTCCGAATGTTTTTAATATGATGATTTTGCGAAATGTGATTATCTCCGTTTTATGATTTCAACCGAATGCAAATTTATGGCGAGATATATTGACGAAGATTAAATTAGAGGCTAATTTTTTGACAGGGTAAAGAAAGGTACAACGGTTGGAAAATGATTAAAGAGCATTAACATACACAAATACATACAAGGGTTCCACAAATACATAAACAATAGTACTAAGTACGATTACATCAATGATTAGAAGTAATCTTCGGTCCTTCCCTTAAAGCCGATTTGCCCGAAAGTTAGGCAGATGAACAAACCCAAATGCCATGTAACAAGCCACAACCTGTGTACATGAACACATCAGTTTATGAGGTTAAGTTAAATAATTATTTAAAGAAAAAATTAGCATATACTAATATAATTATTGTCCTAAAAATCTCTAATTTATCGAAAGTTTTCTCGATGAGTTCCCGATTTTAAAAATTATTTTATTAATTTATCAATTTTACTCATATTCGACTAAAAATTTGGGCCAATTTGAGTTCTTGAATGATCAAAGGGGTATACAATTAAGATGTCGTGCTATTAAAAAAAAATAAAAAAATTTAGTCGAATCCAGGGAAGTGTTGAGGAGTTACCAGAACTGAGAAGTTAGAGCAGGAGGGCTGGGGAAGTGAGCAAGTTCAGTTCCAATGCTGCTAAAGAAGAGTCCGGTTAAGCTATCGCCATTGATAATAGGAATGCTTGATGGTGCAAGCCATCCGATCAGTCCAAAACCGATCACATTCAAATCCCTACGGAGCCAGTTCTGCTCGAAACTGCCAAAAAAATAACAAAAAAATTAATTTTAAAATTAGTGCCTTAATTTCTTATACATTTAGCCTAATATATATAAGTTTAAGGTTTTTAGTTGTTGAGTTCGAAAATCATATATAGGGGAGAGAATTCAGTAATTGACTTGTTAAATACTTCACAAATTAACTCTGCGACATGCAAAAAGTTACAACGCAATTATAAACTCCATACTATATTTATGATGTGCATGATCCCATCAAGCTCTCGGACAACAATATCTTTGATTTATATACTTTAACTTTTAAGACATAATGCTGTAATGTAAGAAGTAGAAATCGAAGTTAACAGATAAAAATACAGGATAAGGTTTACTCGAAGATTAATTGGATTAATAAATTGATGGATGATTAGCTGAATAATCAGAAATTTAATCAATTCGGTGACTTACAAAACAAAGATTAAAAAATGATTAATCATGATTAAGCACCGACTTTTAGAACAATGATATAATGTCGTATAATGTCGTAATTTATTAGCATTACTTAATCTGTAGAAAATCAAAAGGGTATTCACCATGTAAACTTCCCTCCCGAAGCTTGTGCTAGCCTCAACGGGTTTCTTGCTGCCACCGGAGATCTCAAAAACCCTACATAAAACCAATGAAATTCATATAATTAAACTTCACCTATAACAAATATACATATAAATTAAAGTTTTAACAATGCATACCTGATGTCAAGCTGACAGTTTGCTTAGCGGAAACAAGGTGAGATGGAGAAGACAGAGAGGAGGTTCCCAAGCCCACAATGGTGGAAGTTGTTGCTGCCATTTTTGGTTGTGTTGATTCTGACCAAAGGCTTGTTATTGGCACTGCTTGATTTATTATTGTTGGAATTCTTTTTAGTTTTGATCTATTGCATGTGTGGTGGATAGAAGGATTTTTGTTGGATTTAGATTGCTCGGATAATATGTCACTCAATTACAACATGCCACGTGGACTTAAGTGGATAAAATGGATTATTAGGGCCAGATGGACTTTGTAGCTGCCACTTGTCTTACGATCCAGTGGTTGCCACTTGCCAGTGTGGCAGTTTACTAAACATGCATGTCTAGTGCTACTCTATGGGCTATGGCCAATCAAATACTCCCTCCGTCCCATTTAATTTTATACACTTTCTTCTTTTGGATGTCCCACTCAATTCTATACATTTCAAAATTTTCCCAAAATAGCAGACTTTTATAATTTAAAAAACCCATCCACCCACTACTTTCAACTAATTTTTCAAATCTATCAATTATATATTGATGGGACTCACTACTTTACCCACTTTTCTTCCTCTTCTCACTATTTATACTTATTTTATACATTTTTCTTAATCTCTGTGTCCAATTATGTATACTCTTCAAAGGGACGGAGCGAGTATCCCATAAAACAAACCCTCGTTGATCAGAAAGTCTTTATAAAACAATCACATAAAGATGATACTTTCCTTTAGTTTTCAACGAAACTAAAGGCCCATTCTGACAGAAGCACATATAAGCACATATATGGTGTCAAAGTGAAAAGCCCAAACCTTATGTCCATGACTACATATCTCTCCTGTATAATCCATTGGCCCACTTAACTAAAAAATTTTGTCGGTTTCGTGTAAAAAAAGTGTTGGTATTAGTAAAGATAAAGATATCTCATCCTTATTCATATATGTTAGCAATAATTATATACTATAAAATAAAAACTTAATAATACTTAATACTGATCTTTGGACCCTAACGATATAAATCAGGATTGATTTTATTTCAAAATGTAATTGATGACACAATTTAATCTATCAAACAAGATATAACATAATAAAATAGAAATAATTGCAGACATTGAAATTAATTAAATTAATTGTTGATGTCGACCAGCAAAACAAAAATCTTACTCTCTTATTTTTGGCTAAGAAAAAGTACTGGGGTACGCGACAGTGCATGTTTATCCTTTCACTTGGGGAAATGACCAGCGTGCCCACATGCATGCAACAAGATGGGCGTTGTATTAAATTTTTGACAACCGTAAGTTAGGTGGCTATATAATTGCCGAATTTATATCTACTTATTCACTTTCAAATCACAGAAATAAACTGAAATATCAAAGAAGCTCGAATTCGAATGGATTCAAACTCTGATAAACAGGGCGGATCAGCCACCACAATCACCGCCGTGCACCAAAATATCATCGAAACACACATCTTAACAAGATTCGACGGCCCGGCTCTTGCCTCTACGGCCTCTACTTCCCACCTTTTACACACTCTTTGCAATCAAGATGAATTGTGGGAAGATCTATGTAATTCTACATGGAATTCCATAAAAGACCCTCTTGTTCGACAAATTATCTCTACGTTTTCGGGTGGTTACCGATCTTTTTTCTCCGATTCGTTTCCTCTTCTTCGCCCGAATCCTAGTGAGGGGAGCTACATAGGTCAAGTACACAATTCGGAACTAATCTCGGCTGTTGATATGTACTATGGTAATGATCCGGTTTACAGTAATGTAAAGGCGACGGATACGAGTGATAGTAACTTTCTTGGGCTACAGTTCTGCATCGACTTGCTTGACGGAGAAGGTACTTCGAAAATGCCAATTAAATATGAAGGAGACGAGAAGAAATGCATTTTGGATTTTGAAGAGAAGCTGAGATTGAGCTGGATTATTATTGATCCGAAATTAAAACGGGCAGCCAACGTGTCGAGTTTGAGGCCGATATCTGTGCGACCATGCTGGGTCGATGGGAGTGGAATAAAGGTGAAATACGCGACAATTGTTTCGGGTGATAACAGAGGCATTTACACAACAGAGTTTGTTGAGTGTAGAGTGACAGCAATATTTCGTTTCGAAGGGAAAAATATCAAACTTAAGGAGCTGAGTTTATGCGTCGTGGACATGGATTGGACGCGGTTGAATGGCGAAAAGAGCTTGAGGATTTTGAAAGAGGCTCTGCATAATGGATTAAGAAAGAAAGCAACTGGAGGAGAAGAAAAAGAGATGTATGCTAAATTTGTTGATCTGAAGAGAAAGAAGAGAGATGAAGTGAAAAAGGAAAATATTGTGGACAGATTTATGGATTTTCTTTGGCGTTTCTCTAATCCCTTCGCTGAAGAATAGTTTAAACTAGGTAATTATAAATAAGTACCGAGGTAAACTACATGGAATATTAGATAGTGCTAGACTTTGTGATTCCAGTTTGTACATAGTTTCTTTGTGTTTGTTTTTCAAGAACTGGTTTTTCATGTGTGTGATGGAATGATAAAAATATGGTTTGCTAAGTGCATTTTTGAGTTCTTGGCATCTGCAGCTCGCTAGTTTAGAGATATTAACGTTTCATAGAGAGGAACGCTCACTCGGACAGATCTAGCATGTGAATCAAGCAAATTTTTAAAAAATATATAGTAGATATTTTAAAATTTTTTAGAGATATATTTATAATTTAATAAAATTTTAAAATATAAAAATGTCAAAAGAATTTTAGGATGAACATGTGTCTCCCATACTTATTAATAGATCCTTCCTTAGGTTCATTGGTCCAAACATGATTTTTTCATAAGCTCGTAAAAACAATTGGCGTTGACCAATATAACTAAACCAAACCAAACATACTCAGTATATGCCGCTTAGAGTAGAGTCGTCTGAGGAGGGTTAAGATGTACGCAGATCATGCCCCTACCCCAAGTAGAGAGACTGTTTCCGTGAAGACTGTCGGTTTAATACACAATGAATAAAATTGTGTGTGATATAATAATAATATAATACCTTAGCCCATGATCTTCTTCACATGGGATTTACCTGTCGATGATGGGTGATAACGATCTGAAACGAAGATATCAAACTGGATAAGAACCGCCATTGATGAACACTTTCTTGAATTAACTTGATTCCTTCTTGTGTACCTCCACCAATCTAACGGAATCTATTTCTTTTCTTCCCCAACCCCATATAATACCACTGTAAACTATGTTGACACGAATTCAGACATCCTCACCACAAGAATATAATTGCCTCGCCAAAATTATTTAGAAACCGCGTGAAATTTTGCCGAATCATTCGACGAACCAACGTCCGTGAGGATCCATTGATACGCACTAATTTCCGCAAAAGATCATGCCAAATCAAACTATTGAAATTTGATTTTGAAGTTTGATTTTGATTTAAACCGATAGATAATCTTGTTGAGTAAATTTGAAGTAGAAAACATGCATGACTTTTTCTTTCTTTCTCTGAATTTGAATGTCCACCACTTGAATTGATTCTGATCTTTCACAATCTGACATTATAAATCTGAGTGATTTTTTCACCGTCAGTTTTACCAACATAATTGAAAAAAGAATGTGAATCGTAGAGCACAGAAGCATTTTGATGCAGAGCGGTTACACTTTTTTACTCATACTATACGTGTAAAACAGGGGATGAGTATAAGGAAATCTCAAATTTTTATGACGAGAATCACTTTTTTACTGCTCGCTTGATTTCATCATCCTAAATAAGAGTCGCGTATGCGTATTCAAAACAGACACATTATTAACCTTAGGCGTCTGTTGTAACTTGAGTGATGCTTATGTTTTGGTTATAGGATGCCAATTACCTCGACCGACACAATCTTTTAAAATCTATCTGTTTTTCGAGGAGCAGTCAAGTGTAAAAGTTATATAAAAAACTACTGATCCAGTTACTGCAATGTATTGCAATTTGCAAGTACTGCTCCCTGTTCTTGTTTGAGTACTTTTATGTGTAAGTTTAAGAATCTTGATAGTATATTTAATATTAATAAAATTTTAAAATAAAATATTTATATTATTTTTTATTGAAAATGGAAAATTATTTTTGAAAAATATAATAAAATTATAGGTTTTTGTAAAAATAATTTTATTTTATAATTTTTTTATGAAACTACTATCTTTCTAATAGTTTTGTTTAATTAGATACAACTAAAATTCATATCCAATATAATTGAAAACAACTCCAAATTTTTTTAAGAGAAGTTGCTGAATCATGTGAAAAAGTTGCATCTAATACTTTTTAGTTGTGGATAGTTTTTTTACAAATATTTTTAAGAGATATTAAATTATAAAAAGATATACTTTTGTTAAATTCTCGATTAATTTTTGTTATATGATCAAACACTTAAATGATGTGTAAATAATCAAACAACTTTTAAGCGTGATTTATGACGTAACGTGACTCATTTGATAAGTTGGGTATTTAAAATATCAGTTTGGATAATTTTGACTTATTAATATTTATGAGTTATTAAAAATATAATAATAAAATATAAAAGTGATTTACAAGTAACTTATGATTTGTGAGTAATTTTTATCAAAAAAAAGTTCAAAAAAATTAAGTCACTGAAAAAGTTACCTCAAATTTAATTGTGACTTTAAGTTAATTTCTGACTTATTTCTGATTTAAAGCCGACTTTTAATATATTACACAAACACATTAAAACATAGATGAATTTATGAGATGACTTTAAGCTTAGACAAACTCGGTCCAAGTCCTCCAGCTTTTTGTACCACTGATTGAAACACCTAGCACTTAATTAGTAAATCGGTTCTATAAAAATGGATTATTTTGATTGGTAGAGTTGATGTGAATGCATGGGGCCATAATCATATCATTTATTGTTTATCCACCAATCAAAATGAACTATTTTTATTAGAGTTAGGGACTATTGTGTGTCCTTGAGCACACCATAGAAAATCCCTAATTAAATTCAAAGTACGGGTGATGGTGCAACTACCATAACGTTGTTGTGAAACAAACGCACCATGATTCAAGTAGCTATTTTTTCTATTCTAGTTATGAAACCTGATCTAAGCCGGTATACGAATGTTCATATGCGAAATCATATTTTATTCGAATTTATTTTTCCTTGTCATATTTGGATGATTTTTGAAATAAATATAATATATTTATTATATTTTCAAACCGAATATAAGTTGAGATATCGGCTAATTTGGATCGATTTACAACCTGCTTATAGATTTTTGTAGCAAGATATTTAGCGGAACAGGGCTTTATTTAGTAATCAGAACCTTTCAGCGGTGATATTCAAGACTAACAAGTTCACAGTCGATCGAGCACCCATGAGTTCATGACAGCTCTCAGCATCAATTAAGCTATGTTCAGTCGCTATTGTGGACCATTTTTATCCTGAGTTTTTTCATGTGTCCGCAATTGGCCAATTATACTCTGGTGATAAGTAAATGGGTTTTCTTCGGTTCAGGTACTCGTCAAGCTCAAAATTTAAGATATCTTAGTTAACATTAGTTGAAACACTGATAAATATACAATTTATATTTAAATGCATATTATGTAAAAAAAATTTGAAAACTTTTGAGAGTCGTGTTGTTCAGTTATAGCCCATGTTTGTTTAACAGAAGCGGCTTGTGCTTCTGACTTCTCTTCTTTTTGACATGTTTTTGTAAATAGGTAGAAGCACTCTTAAAAAGTCGAAAATGTTAACTTGTCTATCAAAATTTTCGTTTTTTGTAAACGTTTTATTAACTTATTAAATTATCACTTTTAATCCACTTTTTGTTTTAAGTAATGAATAAATTTTTTTAAGTTTATCCAAAAAATCCCGTACATAATATTTCACGGTCGTAATCTTGCACAGTTGACATGCAGGTTATCTTCAGTATTTATTATCTGAAAAGTGTTCTGGGGCTCCGAGCAGGGCTTCATTGCTTGAATGCTTGGTGGAGACAGGCCAATACTGCGTCCAGTGTTTTTAAATAATTTATTATGAAATTAAATTTGATGAGAGTATAAAATATATGTCGAATCCTCTCTCCCTATGTAAACAATTGAGGGAGACAGAGGAGTGTGATATTTTTTTTTAGATTTTCATGTTTCCTCTGTTTAGAAATGACAATGGCTCGGATTGGTTCAGATATCTAAGATATATAAATTCGAATCTAAATTATTTTTAAAATCCAAATACAAATACAATCGTGTTCGCATATCAAATTCAAATCCAAATCCACGGGTTTCCGATCGGGTTCGTGTTTAATATGACATAAATATTATTATTCTGAAAATAAATTTTTTGAATAATTTTAAATATATAGTCAAATCTTCTAAAATTATGCGTAAAAAGTTTATATTAAGGACTAGGGAGAGTAAATTCCTTTTTTAAGTTCAGCTAAAGCGCACCTTACTGTTTTTCTTTTTTGTGAATTTCGCGTATTGTTCATACCGGCCTAAACCTGATGACGACGACACTACCTAATCTACAAGGCACCGGCCAGCTTTTTCTATCAAGCAGCCAAATGGATATATATTGATTGCAAACGGATATATATCACTGTAGAATAGGCTTTACTTCGAATGTGATCTTTCCTAGAAAAAGCAACGGTACCATAATTTATCGAATATGATCTTTCCTGGAAAGAGCACCACCACCTTAATTTCTGGAATGCCGACTTTGCTTGCAGAAAGCTGAAATGCGTAAACTGCCTGGAAAATGATTAAAATTTGACATTTGACCCGTGCCAAATTTTGAAGCACACTAATCCGGCTGGATTCGAATTATCGAAGTACTTATATAAATATTCAACCGTGAGTCTCGTAAGTCTGACCAATTTTTTAAATTTATGAAACATAGATCAAATATATTCATAGTTAAATATGAATTCTAGTATATTGATTTTCGATTAAAGTAAATAAAGATTTTATTTCTTTCACAAAAGAAAGTATAATTTACATTTAACATACTTATAATATTGTAGTCTCAGTCCAAATCTCGGAGGCGAACTTAAAACATTCACTTGACCCAGCTACGGTCAGTCGGTGACCCGGCCTCCTATTCGGCTACTTATAAAAACGAAAATGCGAATTTAAAATTGATGAGCCTCTGAATTGTCACTCTTCTAAAGTCATCATAGAAAGTAAAGAAACGCACAACTGGCTCTATTAATTTTTTATTTCCCGAGTTTGGTATCGGTCACAGACAATTTTTTCTCATGTTTGTTAGCTCTAACTTTTACTAGAAAGCTTGAATTCTCCAATAAATTTTACATGTGCAGAAGCAGAAGTTGGGAAAGTAGGAGGAAGAGTGTTCGGATGGGCGGGGCTAACGGGACGGAGTCATAACGGGAACGGTATGTGTACTTTCCTCTAATAAATTTTATAGAATTTTTATATTTAATTTATTGAAAATTACTGAATTGCAGTTTTGTTCACATGATTGAAGACAAAGACATAAACTTCCTCCGTCTCGTCGTTCTTTTTGCCCTTACAAATTTAAATTCTAAATCTGCCCCCACTCTATACGTTCTATTTTCTTGTTTTTAAAATTAATCCGTGTATAACTAGCAAAATATAAATATGATCGTCAAATTAAAACACTTTTTATGACTAAATTATTCAAATTATTGTTATTTATTTATCATGCAACCAAAAATTTTAAAATATATCACGAGAAAATATATAATTTAGTTTAGAATGTACTTTTCATAATTTAAAATTTATATGAAACTATTATATTGGATAAGGAACATGTCCTACATAAAAATCGACTATTTTTGATCCCCAAACGTAATCTTGTCGAAAAAACCTATACTCAAGTACTCAACCATTTATGGTTGAAAAAAGCAAAATTCGACCGAATCAGTGTTGTGAAAATCGCGATTAATCGCGCTTCGCGAGTAAGCGAAGGTCCAGCGAGCTGCGTATGACCGATTTAGCGTGATTTTGAAATTGTCCAAAAATCGCGAGTCAAGCGCGATTACTCGCAAAAACTCGCTGTAAAAAGCGCAAAAACTCGCAAAAGTATAGAATGACTGAAATACCCCGAAGTTAAAAAAACCCTACTTGTATCTTTATAAATTATAACCTACTGCCTCACAACTCATAGATGAAGATGATGATGAGGAAGAGAGAGAATTCGAAGGACCTGAGATCGAGCTAAACGATTCGGAAGCCTTTGACTTACTAAATGTTATTGATTGATAATATGATAGTTTATGTGATATTTCCATTATGTTGAAACTATTATTTTGTTTGAAACTAATATTAGAAGTAACATTCTCGGAATTATATAATTATATAGATAATTTCATTTTTGTCTAAAAATCGCGCGAGTAATCGCGCTTTACGAGTTGCGCTTCAAAATTGGAGCTTGCGTTTTTTTTATTTTGCGTGTTTCACAACACTGGACCGAATCATAGGCAATCAATATTATAAAGGAGTCAAAAATAAAAAATAGTCGAACTTATTTACGTTTTCCACCTGTTAAATTCGACTACCATTTTTGACTGGTCAAATGTGACCAAACGGTCGAAAATAATTGTGATTAAATTTCATCAAAAAAATTCAACTTTTGACCAAAAAATTTGAATAATGGCACGCCCAAGAACCAAAAATTTAAAATTTCGTCAAAAATATATATTCGACCTTGGTGTTATGTAATGGTTTGCGTCCCATTGTTTCATGTAACTAGGTACTCCCTCCGCCGTCTCATCATTTTATGTGATCTCATTATTTTTAGGACGTCCCAAAATGAATGAACCCATAATACTTACTATTTTTTAACACTACTTTTCACTATTACACCCACTACCTCTATATTTTATATTCTCTTTTTAATAAATAAACACTATTACACCTAGGGGTGAGCAAAAATTCTCCAAACCGACCGAAACCGGCCGATCCAATCCGTCCAAACCGAATTTAACGGTTTAATAACGGTTTGGTTTGGTTATGGTTTCAAATTATAAAAACCGAATTATTTCGGTTTGGTTTCGGTTTTTACCTCCAAACCAACCGATAAATCCGAACCGAACCGAATGTGTAGATTTAAATATTAATATACATGTACTAATAATGTATTATTAAAAATAAAATTATAATCTACGAAAAAATGTAAAATCTTAAACATATAAAAGGTATCCTAGTAAAAAATTTCTTTATAAAAATATTATTTATTCTATTTTATGATATTAATTTCGATGTATGTATAATGTTTCCTTTCTTTTTATTTATATTTTTATAAAAGTATATGAATCACATTTTTTTATTTTCTTCCGTCTCTTTTTATCTATCAAGCTAATATATTCTTGTATCCTCTTTAAATATGATTAAATAGAAAATATAAATTGAATTTTTCAAGTTAAAATTTAATTTTGTTGCTAACTTTGTTTTACATATAAAAAACGGTTTAAACCGAACCGAACCGTTTTAAACGGATTGGTTTGGTCTGGATTTTAAACATAATGGTTTGGTTTTGGATTGAGATTTTGAATAACCGATTATTTCGGTTTGGTTTGGTTTAGACCCTTCAAACCGTCCAAACCGGCCGATGTTCACCCCTAATTACACCCACTATTTTCCTCCACTATCTCATATCTATTATAAAATATTGATAGGTCCCGCCACTTTACCCACTTTTCAACTACATATAGTACATTTTTCTTAATTTCCGTAAAAGTCAAACCAGCCTATATAAAATGGGACGGAGGGAGTAAGAGTTAAAAAGAAGGGGCAAAACTCCTGCCCACCGTATATTTTCGACCACCCGCTTTCTTACTTGGAACAGGACTACAAATTCTTATAAATAAATTCTACAAATTATTATAAATAAATTCTGAATAATTTTACACAACAAAAAGCAAATTCTACACAATGGAATTGAAACATCATTGAAACAGGTTGTCCATGTCGTTTTGCCCGATGTTGATATGTGCCGGTGCCACTCACAATTCTTTTCCAGAGTAAAAGTGCACAAGAAGGATATGATAATTTTTTATATTTGCCAGAAAGATGTGGTGATAAATGAGAATGGAGGGATGAGTATGTTATCCACTACTTTGCTTTTAAGTGTTTGTTGTATCATGTTACATTATTCTCTCTGATATTTATTTATAATGTTTATTTATTTCCTTATATTTCAAATTTTTTTTGATTCGTCTTTCCTTACGTGTCAAATTTTTTTATAAACACTAAACCTTTTATAATATAATATTTCGATATTACTCGCTACTTTAATTCACTCTTCAATATTTATCCATTAAATATTATTATATATGTTCGTAATTTGGCCCCCTTAGTTTTTATCTTTTCTACTAATTTATATATTTTCTTTATCTCATTGTCTTACTCATGTAAACAAAAAAAGGGAATGAAAAAAGTACATTATATCAAAAATTAAAATTAAATCAAAAAATATATTAATAGACATTTATAATATTAGGTTTTGTCATACTTACGATACGTGTCTCCTCTAAAAATTTTAAAACAGACACAGCATGAGGTTTAAGAAAGATCCCCGTAATTTACTACGAACCATCGTCGTCTTTCTGCTAACTATGATTTTTTGCATGTTGATCGACAACGAGACACCTCTTGGCCACGTCCAAATGCCACGAAAAATCTTCACATCAAAGAACTGCCACTGCTGTAAATTTGAATAGTAGTGTGTTCACATCAAACAAGTTGGCATAAAATAGAATCTTATTGACCAAACACGTCTTACATTTGGACTAGCAATAGTTGACCGGGCCCTAAATGCCATATTGTGTATTTATCTACCTAAGGCCTACCTGTATATATATCTCTTATCTTTACTCAAATTTCCACAAAATAAATCTTCGTTTCGAAAGGTAATCTAAATTGAATGGATCATTCGAGTTCTTTTAATCAAGGCGGAGCGGCCACAACAATCGGCGCCGTGCATACGGATGTGATAGAGAGTCACGTATTAACGAAATTCGATGGCGCATCGCTGGCCTGCGCAGCGTCGGCTTCTCACATGTTACGCAATCTTTGCAACAAAGAAAATTTGTGGAGAGATATTTGTGACTTGACGTGGGATTCTATCAAACACCCTCTTGTTCGAAAGACGATCTCCACGTTCCCCGGTGGCTACCGCTCTTTTTTCTCCGATGCATTTCCTGTAATCCGACCTGACCAAACCAAACGTACTCAGGGTACCCCGTTTTCTGAAGGCGACATGCCGGAACTAATTTCAGCCGTTGATATACACTACGGGGATGAACTAATTTTTTCTAAAGTAGTGGTTACGAACACGGGTGACAAGAGCTTTCGGCATTTCTCGTTTTGGGTGGACATGCTTGAGAACAAAGAAACCGTGAAGATTCCGTTAAAATTCGAGAGTGATGAAGATAAGTGCATATTGCTAGAGCTTCAAGAAAACCTAAAATTGAGTTGGATTGTTATTGATCCGACTCGAAAACGCGCGGTAAACGTGTCGAGTTTCGGGCCGGTGTCTGTCCAACCATATTGGAATGGATATGACATACAAGTAATTTTTGCGACAATTCTTTCGGGAGATAATTCGTCGGAGCTTGTCGAATGTAGAATTGTGGCGACATTCGGTTGTAAAGAAGGAAAATATGTTAAATTCAGGGAGCTCAATATGTACATGGAGGACATGCATATGAGGCGTTTGAGTGGAGAAAAGTCTCTCAAAATTTTGGAGGAAGCCATGGAGAGAGGTGAAAGAAAGAAAGCAAATGGAGGAGAAATGAAAGAGACGTATGAAAAATATTTGGAATTAAAAAGAAAGAAAATTGAAGGAAAAAAGAGGACCGAAAGGACGCTGAACATGGTGTATAGACTTTCATGGGTTGCTTATTTCTTTGCTTTTGTCTTCTTAATCGTCAGCCTAAATGTTTTTCCCAATTAGAAAAATGTGTATAGTACAATAATGGAGTTCTTGTTACACTTTAAATTATTTTATTGAATTATTGCGAACTTGATTGGTTTTTGTTTGTTGTGTCTGCTTGTCGTTATCTCGAATGCTTTTTCGTATCTGCTGGGCCTGGGTACATAAAAGCACAAGAATTTCGTAGATTCTGATCCACGAAGAAACACTCCAATTAATCGATAACAAAATGATTGGACATAATTCAACAAAACCACATATACTCAAATAACGATAGGTATAGACAGCAATATTTAAATATGATCAAATTTTGTTGTTTATTATGTATATAAAAATTGTTATAAATCCACACAGAACACTTTTTTAAAAAAGAACAACAAAGAACACTATCATAACACTTTATTTTTCATAAAAAAAATGATTTATTAAGATTATAATTTCATAATTAAACACCAATTGAACATAATATATGAAATCTAAAATCCAAACTCATCCAAATTATTAATATGAAATATTATAGAATCCAAATTAGAATCATATATATATATATATATATATATATATATATATATATATATATATATATATATATATATATATATATATATTTTGCACGATTAATATTACATAAATCATGTTATTTTTAATTCATATTTATTGTTAAACATGTCAGATACTATTATTATTCATAATAAAAGGTTAATTAGCTTAAAATTAGAATTTAATTCAAGTTTTGGATAAGATTCTATATGCAATTATAAAGTGTTCTTCTTTTTAGGGTGTTCTTTTTTGAGCAATCCCCTATATATATATATATATATATATATATATATATATATATATATATAGATAACAATTTCAGAAGCATGCGAAGAACAGTTTTTCAGAGAATATAATATCTGTAACCATCTCAAAAGACGTAAATTATCTCACCAAAATAGAAATGTTTGAACTTCATATCATGAGCATCTCTATCACACAGAGCGTTCTTAAGGATTTGATGATAGTTGATGTCCGTGAACTTTTCAAAAAACAGAAGGCTTCGAAGTTGAACTTCACATTATTAGCAGGGTGCTCATTGACTGGTAAAATCCTGTAGTTACAATGGTTATTCAGACACTACCAATTTATTTTTAGAAAAATAGTTTAAATATTTTATGAATTCTATACAGACTATTATAAAAAACAAAAGGCACAAATTTCATTAGAAAAGCCCACCTCACAACTCATCTGCAATCTTCCAGGCCTTTCAATGTCTTATTCAAAATTGGACGTACGAGGAGTCTAGCCATCTGAGAATTGTGAAACAGAAATAGTTGTGTTATTTCGATCACTGAAAATAATTAATTATAAATAAAACTAGCACAATTACTCACTCAGGATTCCACTAGCAGATTATGAAGTGCGAAGAATGCTTTTTGGAACCCTCTGCATGAAAAACTAATCACATTAGATAAACTCTTAAAAAGATGTCGGTTAGAGGTTACTTAGACTCTCTATTCGGGTAATATCTTTTAACATTCAATGATTACTTTACCTGGAGATGACTCTTTAGCTGTTCTATCGTTAACCCCCTTACGTTCATGTTTTGCAATATCGCCTTCGGTTTGGATTCTACAACAAATTTTAAAATCATACATGTAAATTTAATGATCAAATTATATCGATATAAAATGACTTTCTCAAAAAGTAAATAAAAATGTATCATCATATCTTTTCACAGAATTTAAATATGTGAAAAGATTATGACAAAACATACATTAAAATAACAACACAATTTTTCTTACTTTCACTAATATAATTATATGATCATCAGTAGTGCATCGGCAAAAGATACTCACAGATTTAGAATAATTCTAAACATATGGGAAAAGATATTTTTGCATATTCCTTTATAATCTTTTCTCAATTTTTTATATTCACCATTAAAAAGGTAAGAAAATATTGATTAAGAATATTCATTTCAAATTACCAAAAATGTAACCAATGTGGTTTTCTTAATATGCCTATAGAAAAAAAAGAAGAAGCGTAAACTATTTGCAAAGAGAACAAAGTTCATGCCTTCACGAAATTATACATGACATACACCAACGCATAGATATATTGAAATCTGTAATATGAAAAAGAACCTACACTATATGATAATTTTTTACATATTTAACATTGAATTAATTTTAGAAAAATATTTTATAAAATTACCATAATATCAATAGGTAAACCAGAGCGTGAGACGTCCCGAAGATGCCATTATATAGTCAATAAACATTATTTCAATTTATCATTTTTGGTTAAAAATTAGTAAGAAATATCTTTCAAGCACCAATGTAATCGAAAAGTTAAAAATACAACAATTTCCAAATCCAATTTAACCATTCAATTGAACACAAAGAGAATGTATGTATGTGTAATGTATAGATACAAATATAAAAAACAAATTGATATGCAAAGGAGAAAGAGACATCGTTTACTTACTAAAATAGCCACCAAGCTCCTCTACAGCACGAGTGAAGCGTTCATTCAGCTCCGGCGTCCACCGGAGTCTTGGCTTACTCATTGGCAATATCGGACTTTCTACTTCCACTATCAAAACATTCTCATCACTAAGTCTCTCTACCTGTGGAGCAATTGCCTGTTGACTCGCCGAAGAATTAATCATGGCGTGTTGTTGCATAGAATTTTCATAGAGGAAACCTTTAGCCTTTAGGGTAAAGTGGTGTGTCATCTTTCATTTGATGATTCTCAAAATCAAAACTTTCGTTCAGAGTGTGGTTCACCAATACATGTTCATGATATGCCAGATGGATGGAACTCTGAGGCTGGTCATGAAAATTTTCATATAGATTTTTACCTAATCTCGGTGGAATCGGTGCAAATCCTGGTGGAACAATTGTGTTCTTGTCACTCATTTGCTGCTGTTGATGATGATAGTTCTTATACATGCCTGAAGTTGTCATGAGCATTCCAGAATACATTTTTTATACTCTGTCTCTCAAGTTATATGTATATATTTTTTTGAGTCTGATGATTAAGCTGGTGTTAACACATCCTACTTATAACACATGTTCCACTGCATCAATTATTCCTTTAGTATAAAAATATTTTTATGAAAAAAAATATAAAATATTAAAAAGTATACGTTTTTTAAGTAACTGATAATAAAAAAAAGTCACTATCCAAAAAGATGCTACCTATAATTATTATGAAATACAAAAAGATTGCATTCAAACATCTTTTATGAGTATGAACTAGGAATATGTTTTGCTCATCGGGCCTGACACTGTCGGGCCAACGGTAACCCAAGATTCAAAAAATTAGATGAATATTGAGGCCATGGGCTTTCTATTAAAAATTCAAAATTGTGCTTTTCTTGACTAACGTTGTTTTATATTTATGGTCATTTTAGTGACCATCTTGATACTATTTTCAGTTCAATGACCAACTTAATACTTGCACACTTCAGTGACGAACTAGAAAATTAACCCGAAAAAATTTAATTTATTCATCCCTAAACTATAGATCGTTTATGGTTTAGGTCCCTCAATTAAAATATTCATTTTTTGATGTCTAAATTTATAAACAATTTGATTCAAGTCCCTCAATAAAAATTTGATTAACGGCTTTTAATCAATATTAACGTCAAAACTGAAGAAATAATAGAAAAAATAATTAGAAATATGATAAAAATTTTACAGATTTTTTCTTTATTAAATTAAATTTCACGGAAGGATTTCTTTTATGATAAAAATTTGTATAAAAATGTCTTTTTGAGAAAAATTCCAAAAAAAAAATAAGTTGGATTTTTTTTCTCGATATGTTTATAGAAAATTCTCCGGAAATCTTTATCGTAAAAGCTTTCTCTATGTACTCGGGAAAATTTCCTCAAAAAAGTTTCAAAATTACTGTTTTACCCCTACAGCCGTTACATTTAAGAGTCAACTTAACGGGAAATGGTCAAAAGGGTGTATTTCGAAGGACTTTTTAAACATTAGAGTTCATCTTAACAAGAAATTTTGTTTGAGCGCTTAAATTTATCAGGTGCAAAGGTGTAAATTACTCAAATTTCAAACACGTCCATTTAACAAATTTATCTGTTCCCGTATTCTTTAGACCGAATTTAGTTATTTATATATTTAAATTATGAATATTTCTGCTGAACAATTTTATTTTATCTCTGTTTATATGGTCCAGTCTTTAGACCGCATGATTTCTTTTTCCTGTTTTTGCTTCGATTAATGTTTTCTAAACTTTCGATAGAATTCTCTCTTCTATTCCCTGCCGCCGTCGGAGATTTCATCGATTTTCACCGATGAAAAGCTCCGAATCAGTTTATTTTGCTTGATTTATTCTCGTTTTCTCAATAATTCTCCCCATCGGATCCGTTCCAAGATTTCAGATCTAGTCGATTTTCAAAATTTTGATTTGGTGGTAAATCAATTGAGATGAGTCAGGGATTAGTTATGCGACTTTGATTCAATTTTAGCCATAACCGACGAATACATATATTTATATTCGATAAGGTAAGGATTGTATGAATTGACCCCACGATAATGGCATGAGTTCGAAATTTTTTGTTTTAGTGCCTTTTAATATATATGTGTCTTATATATGATTCGTCTTTAGTTTTAATAATTGTGTCCCTTTCGAGGGAGTGCCATGGTTGATGGCTTTTTGATCGTATATTGCGATTATGTTTGTCGTTTATTAACGATTGTGTCATTTAGATGACTTTGTTTCGGTGCCTAGCATAACCTCTCATGCTTGATTCTTCTTTTCCACCTTTTTTTCGCCCTTTTTTTTCCTTTTCACGGATTTTTGTTTTCATCGGGGTTTTCTTTTCAGTCATTAAATTTTTATTGGCTAAATTTTCGTGGCCATATCTGCATGACCTTTGGTTAGTCGGTAGACTTTTTTGAATGAAAGTTTTCCTTTCCTCTTAGTTCCGCAGATCTTTTCTTTCGAGTGTTGGAATATTGTCATTTTGAGCATCAATTTGAGTGAGGCTCGGCTACATGTTCGTGGCGGGTTATGCTTGGATTATGTTCTCCTCTGAGAGAGCTTTCCAATGCATGTTTATTCACTCAAAACGACTAAGGATTGGATGAGTTGTGATGATCCAAAGTTGCTTTCTTGTTAGTGGAAAATTGGAAAAGAAAACTAGTATCCCACATAGAAAAGAATATGGGCCTTCCATGGCTTTATATAGTAGAACACATATGAGGTGTTTAACTTGTGTTTGGTAAGTTATGCTCCACCACCTACGTGCGCGCAGGGGGGGTGTGTGCAAATTGTGGGATTTCGAGGGAAATTTTGTGGCTTCGCAAACCTCAGGCTTTTCCGTGTGTGCGACCTGCGGACACGAATGCAGCAAAATCTGGGCCCGAAGAATTACGAACTAGTTTTGCTGAATTTATTTTTCCACTGGGCCTGAGCTCAATTAAATTGACAGAAATTAATTCTGATTTGATTTCGGATTAATTGCTTGGTTTAAATTAATTCGTTTTGATTACGGATTTAATTTATAACCGCGTAAATTAATTAAACGCGTTTTAATTAATTACGAAGCGTAGCGCACAAGTCTTGCATTGCCTATATATATTCATTATAGATTAGGGTTTACACACACGAAAATACACAGCCTCTCGCATCCAAAAACCCTAGCCGTCGGTGATAGTTCTCAGTCTTGTTCTGGTTCGTCGAAGGTGCTTCTTGCATCGCCAATCCGTTTTATCCTGGGAGGCGATCGTTCATGGCATACGGTGAGGGCGAAATACGTTTTAAGGAGACAGTTACGCACTAGACTCGGATTCTATTCGCATATCTTTCGTTTATTTTCTGTCTCCTTACGTTCTTCTGCTTTTGTATGCTTTGCACACACGTACACAGTTCTGATTTATTGCACAGATTGTATAACATGTTTGTCGTTTATTAACGATTTCGGTGCCTGGCATAACCTCTCATGCTTGATTCTTCTTTTCCTCCTTTTTTTCGCCCTCTTTTTTCCTTTCCAAGGATTTTTGTTTTCATCGGGGTTTTCTTTTCAGTCATTGAAGTTTTATTGGCTAAATTTCAGGGGCCATCTCTGCATGACCTTTGGTTAGTCAGTAGACATGAAAGTAATTTTCCTTTCCTCTTAGTTCCGCAGATCTTTTCTTTCGAGTGTTTTTTTTTGGACATCAAAGTTTTTATCTAATTTTTGTGGGGTTTTTCAACATGTCCTTTGATTAGATGAAATTTTTTCATGTATGAAAGAAGCTCTCCGATCCTTTCGGTATTGTATTTCGGTACAATTCACTGACGTGACGTGAAAGTCTTATGACAAAAAAAATAAATTTTTTTTTAAGGATATAGGTCGTGTTTCCACTATAAATTGATATAGATATTACATCAGTCATAGTTATTTTACCATTTTTATCCTCCAGAATTGGTGTTTCCATGGTCACAGGTCCCTATCGATCGAATGGAATTTTAATAACGTTTAAAATCAAAAGTCTAAAGACACACAATACCAGATTCACTTGTCTCTGTTCGAGAAGGCTTTCAGCTGCACATATAGTACTTCTCTTATAGTTTTATACCTATACATACCACTACATTACATATACATTAATCAATGAGATTAGTACTATTTCTATACTACTTTATGTTCCTTTAATTCTGCAGATGCTGGAATAAGAGCCTTTAACCAAGTACTTAAAGGCCACTAAATGACGAGTGATAAAGGATTTGATAATTGATATGTCAATTTACGTCAAGTGATTTCAAAAATATCGATGGTGAAAGTTTTTAAATTTTGAGTTCGTAGAAATTTGTATTTTAACCTTAAGAACACGAAGAAACAATTTATTAAGATTTTTGTACGTTAGTAGACTCCAAATCAGAAATTTCCATCACTCATGTTCTTAAAATCACTCATAGACTAACATATTAAAATTTTACAGATTTTTTCTTTATCAGATTAAATTTCACGAAAGGATTTCTTTTATGATAAAAATTTGAGTAGAAATGTCTTTTTGAGAAAAATTCCAAAAAAAGTAAGTTGGAGAAATTTTTTTCTTAATATGTTTTTAGAAAATTCTTGGGAAATCTTTCTCGAAAAAGCTTGCCTATGTACTCGGAGAAATTTTCGTAGAAATGTTTTGGAGAAATTTTTTCATTGATATATGTCGCTTTTTTCCCTATAAATTGAGATTGAGATATTAACATCAGTCATAGTTATTTCACCATTTTTATCCTCCAGAATTGGCGTTTCCATGGTCACAGGTCCCTATTGATCGAATGGAATTTTAATAACGTTTAAAATCAAAAGTCTAAAGACACACAAAACCAGATTCACTTGTCTGTTCGAGAAGGCTTTTTGCTGCACATATATAATTGGTACTTCTCTTATAGTTTTATACCTACATACCACTACATTACATATACATTAATCAATGGGATTACTATTTCTATACTACTTTATATTCCTTTAATTGTCCAGATGCTGGAATAGGATCCTTTAACCAAGTACTTAAAAGTCACAAAGCAACAAACGAACTAGAAGAACACACAAAAAAACTCATAAACACATTGAAATTTGAGCAATGGCCCTTCTATAAACTTATTTCCAGACATGCTTTTAAGTAAACTACTCAAGTTTTCTGCCATCTGCTCTTATTTTTGCCATAGGATTAATTACAACGTTAATTCAAAAACATCGAAAACATAGTATAACCAAACCCACAACAATGGTAGCTAATAGTGGGCCTGTTATTTTAATTTTTCGTTTTTGTCTTCCTTCTCTTCTTGCCCTTTTCTTGTTCACAAAAATCTTGTACTTATCGATGACCTCAGCCCTCTGTGCTTTTATTCTTGTTCTGCACTGAATAGCCTCTTGCAATATTCTCAAACTCTCACTCCCTTGCAAACAAATATTGTCCATGTCACGAATTTGTAGACTCACTTTCCTTAACTTTAATTTTGTCTTGTCTTCCTCCCATTCGAGCATGACAATTATTCTTATCTCCACCAACTCTGACATACCTGCTCCGCTATAGCGAGGCATGACAATGGCGTATTTTACCTCTATGTCACCGCCAATCCAGTGTCGCCTCACTGAAACGGGCAGCTGACTGGATACGTTAGCTGCCCGTTTCTGAGTTGGATCGATCAGGATCCAACTCAATGTCATGTTCATTTTCAGATTTGAGATATGACTGTCATCCTCATCTTCGCTCTTCATTGGTAACCTAACAAACTTCGTTCGGTCTAGCACCTCGACCTCGAAAACTGAACTTGCGAAACTTTCGTTAGTAGTGTCTATGACATCAACTTTCGAATAAACATTCTTGTGTTCGAACTGTATATCCACTGCAGATATCAGGTGTTTTATCCTCTGATTATAGCTCAAGTACTTATAGTCACTGCTGAACTCAAGAATCAGATACGCGTCGGCGAAGAATAAGCGATGACCACCAGGGAATGAGGAGATGGCGTCCCGTACAACTGGAAATTTAGTCGAATGCCACTTGGAGTTGCAAATTTTAGTCCAGATATATTCATGGTTGCACAATGCATGCAGCTGTGTTGAGGCTAGGGCAGTGGAGGCTAGAGATGAGTGATCGATTAGGGTTAAGATATGGGCTAGCATGATCTCTGGATAGAGATCAGTGATCTTCGTGGTATTCACAAAATTGTTGGGAGTATGAACTTTTAAAGCCATTTTTAGACACAAATGTATGTTGTGAAGGAGAGTGCATGAATGAGCCTTTAAATATTGATTGTGTGCTTGTTTGGGCACAATCACTTTAGATTTTTTCCGATAAAAAACCGACTTTTACTTTTCTTCACTTGTTTAGATAAAATACTTTTAAATGGCTGATAATACATTTTGTTTGAGTAGTCCGGCCTCTTTCCATAAAGTTTAATGATTTATAAATCTTAATTACTTATTACTTATATATATTTTTTATTTTAAACAAGAAGCGCTTTTTTAAAATTATCTGAATAGATAACGTGTCTTGCTCGTAGTTCTCTTGTGCTGGCATGCCTCATTTGGCCCTACGTGTGGCTAGAATGTTCTAAGATTTTAATATACACATTGCAATAAGAAATACGAGAATCACGAATTCTTAATGACGCAAAAGGTACAGTACTTTGCATATCAATATATCTAATCTCGATCTAAAAGCTTTACGCCTTTCTATATTTATAATACGATTATCGTCGGTTAACCAATAATAGCACCAACAGGTTGCAACTAAATTAACGAAATGCGATATTGATCAATTACCAACTATGCAGATACTTTAAAATGTATTATAATCGTATCTAATCTCGAGCAATTCAACCTACGTACATATTAGCTACGAATAGCATCGCAATGGACCTTTACATAAATATAATTTGTTACTCAATGTTCATAACTATCAATTACATTAACTATATTGGAGGAACAATTGCCTTCAAAATATGAACAATTTTTTACTAATAAAAAGTGAGCTTTTATAATATTCACCACGTCGTGTCATATTTAATGCGAGCCTTAAGGATTAAACAAAATATCATACAAGTTTTTCTTAAGAAAATTATCGTAATCAATAATAAATCACACAAATATATCGTAATATAATAAGATCAAAAAAATGAGGACGAATAACAACTGTGACAATAAGGTACATAACAAGAAATATTTACCCAAAAAGGGACCAGATTTTTTTATTTTATTAAAAACCTGATAAATAGAAGAAAAGTTAAAAGAGCCAGATGGCTTCATCAATCGAGATGAAGGTTGGACAGAGGAACTATATACCTAATTAAAAAAATTGACTCCCAAGAGACTACAAACCCTAACTTTTCAATATGATATCTGTAATTTAATGACATTAAGTTTTGAGACACTAGCTAGCTCTAGAGATTTATGTATTATCGTGTTATATTGTACTCTCTCTGTCCCAAAATAAGTTTTTTTTGACTTTTTTCACATAATTTGAGGTGTAAAAAATTATACTTCTACATATTATTTTTAAAATTTTTCTTTTCTAAATAAAAGTTTAGTATCTATATTTTTATTTAAAGAAAAAATTTGAAAAATAATGTGTGAAAGTATGTATTTTTACCTCTTAAATTACGTGCAACAAGTTAAAGAAACACTTATTTTAGGATAGAGGAAGTACTATAATTACAAATAATAAGGGCTTTAGTCTGCCCCGAAGTTATGAATTTTTAGTATATTGTCTATGAATTTCAAGTTAAATCCCAATTAATCTCTGAGTAAATTATTCACTAGAGCAGAGCTCAAGCCAGGTAAAAACGTTATATCTTGCGAAATCGATATATATCCCGCCAAATGCTTACGAAACCTTAAATTTCAGTCAAGTTAGCACTACCTCATAGCTTATGACACCTAGCTTGCTACTCCCTCCGTCCCTAAATACTTTTCATGTTTCTCTTTTTCACGTTTGCCAACACACACTTTTTATCATTAATATTTTTAATTTTATATTAGTATTAAATATAAAAATTTCACTGTATTAAAGTACTCGTAAATACGAACCCAACAAGATCACTCATGACTATATTTAGTATTATAGATTATACGTAAATTAGTTATTTGTCTCATGTTATGAACAGTCCCGAAATATCAAACGAGAAAAGCTTTTTGGGACGGAGGGAGTAACATAAATAAACACTACACATGTACATTAATTAATGATTATTTCAATATAGAACATTTCTTATACAAATTTTCATTATTAAAAACCCAACTTTTGGCATTCATTATAATCATTTCCGATAATTAAATATGTCTTGAAAATTTCTCGAAAAAGAATATTTTTTAAAAATCGCTCATTGTCATATCGAAGTTTTGTAACTTAGCATCCAAGTTGATATTGTGTTAGTGGGCCTACAAGTTCGATACCTTCCTTGGGCTTATAACGAACTCTGAAGATATAATCTTATAACGTTTGATGGAAGTGAAGTTCCTAAAAGAACGTGTAGAGGGCTGATCAAACTGCTTAGTAGTTACTCCCTCCCTCCCAATCAATTCTATACAGTTTCCTTTTTTGGATGTCCCATCATTTCTATACATTCCCAAAATAGCAACTTTTTATAATATAAAACACTACTACACCCACTACATTCTTCCACTATCTCCATTTTATAATAATAAAAACACTATTACACCCACTACCTTCCTCCACTATCTCAAATCTATTATTAAAAAATATATGGATCCCACCACTTTACCTACTTTCCATTTAACTTTACTCATTTCTTACACTTTTTCTTGGTCTCCGTATCCGATCCCAATATATATAACTCACAGGGACGGAGGGAGCAGTTCTTTAAGAACGATTCATAACCAAGAGGGCCAAGACTACAAAGTACAGATGCTGCAACACCAGTGGCGGAGGGGGCCGTGTAATAATTCGGACTTTTCAGAAGTTATTTTGATATTACATTTCAAAATGAGAGGAATGAAGCTTATATTTCATTTTATTTCAGTCTGATAAGTTAATAAAATGATATGTGATATATCTATTTTTCGGGGCAACGAGATAGTGAAAGATTATTATTATTTGAATTATTATGTGAATGATTACTATGTGCGAGTTAATTGAAATTTGAGCAAATTATGTGCATAAGGATATTACCTGAAAATTTTGTGAGATTTAATTATTAAATGCGGTATATGTTTATGTGCATTTTAGATTTAGATTCAAGTAAGCATTTTTGTGTACTTTACCAAAATTATTATTTGGTTAATTTGATGACCTTTATTCAACTTATATGTGATAAGTGTGTAATTGACGTGTGCTGGCTGAATAGAATATTTATTTGGTAGTTAAAAATATGATTTTCCTAAATTTCAGAGATAATATATTGTGGTAATTGAATTTTTAAAAAAATTACAGAAATGAACTCAAAAATCATTTTTACTGTCTTGTGATCAAGATAATTATTTTTAAGAATTTACAAAATTGTCTGAATAGTATTTTGACGAGAATTAGATTTTTAACTATTTCCTAAACACAATTAATTTCTAAATTGTGTATAAATTTCAATAGTGCTTTATAAATCCTGAAAAATTTATTTAATTAGTTTTGTAATATTACGGGATTTATAAAAACATTTCAGTGAAGTTTTGAAGATATTTTGTTACGAGTTGTTCCGATAAGTCATATAAAAGCGGGTTGATTGGTTAGTAAAAAGAGGCACACCCCTTTATTTTACTCCACCGCCTATATATATATATATATATATATATATATATATATATATATATATATATATATATATATATATATATATATATATATAGGCAAACATCAGTCTCTCTCCCTCTCGTAAGTCTCTATCATCCCTCTCAATTTCTACCGACTCTGTCTCTCACTCCAACAACAATTTTGTTCCACTTTCCGACCACTGCCGAAATATCGCACAGCCACCACTTTCCAATTTTCCGGCAACCCGAACCTTGCCCATCGTCGTGTGTCTTAATCTCAGTGGAACCGAGCTAGACGCGCGTATCGAGGACGTTAATAAGTAGTTGAATTGCAAAGCAAGTCAAATCAGGAATGATCTAATAAGACGAAACTATGGCATAGACAATATCTTGTCAAATCTAAGCAAAAGGAATGATTGTACGGTACATAGTAATATCAGATGTCCGAGTTTGGAATCGAAGATAAAGCAAGTATTCATATCCCTCTTCAATATTTAAAGAGCCGGTTTCTTTATTTCTTGATCGGTCAGTCTCTCGTTTAGTTCATTTAATCCCTTGACAATTTAAAGAAGTTATTTATTCGATATTGTTCTCGAATTGATTTCACAACATAAGCCTGATCTTCTGTCCTTTTGCGTATATGCGTTGAAGCATGAAACTTGATTACTAGTCAACTTTATTGAATTCCCTTTGAACCTTACTTCAAGGTTTTGCCATTATGTTTAAAGTTTTGACAAGCTGGTATTGAAATGTTTTAAATAATCAAAAGGGTAAGTTTTAAAAATAAGAAGGAATTGTGTGAATTGAGAAGTGGTTTTGGAAAAAAAATGGATGTCTTTTAAAAGTATAAGTTTTGATTAATAATGTTTCTAAATGTGATTGGGTGCGTAAGAGGCCGAGTGATGCCGGTCCAGCGTAATTATAAGATGGCGTAAGAGGCTAGTATTACTAGTCCAGCGTAAAAGGCCAAAGAGTTGCCTAATTGGGTTCCAAATTGATGTCCAGAGGGACTTTATGTCCGGTATGTGGATTTTACGTGGCTGATCACCCATATTGTCCAGAAATGTCGAGTAAAATCCAATCAGATTAATATTTTTATGAAAATTATGTTGTGATGAAAGAATGTTTGAATATAATGAAATATATGTGAAAGATTTTGTAAATGATATTTGGAGTTTTGAAAAGAATAATTTCTGATGTTCAATTTAAAGTGACCCTTATTGTTTAATCAAATTTTGATTTATTTTGATTGCTCATTTGTGATGATTACTATTCATGTTGAGTTGTATATTCCAGGAATCTTGATATATTGTTATTCCTAAATTATTCAAAGATTGATTCCAATGCAATCACCTGATTAATTTCATTTATATATCCTGTGTTTCTCACATATATACTTGCTGAGCATTGTTGCTCACTCTTGCTATTTTCTTCTAACCATTTCAGCTAGGGCTAAGGATGGTTCGCATGTTTAAACTAAGCGTAAGTGTAAGGCTAGGCGAGCATCGCAAGTGATTAAAGTCAACTTGATAATCAGGAAGAAAATCCAGGATGAAGTGTTTGAGACTAGTGGTAATTGGTGTTGTCTAAATTTGATTAAGTTGTAAAAATAGATTGTTAAATTGGTTATTGGCTATCCTTTTTATCGAGGTTTAGCTGATAATATAGTTTAAGTTGTAATGAGATTTGATGGTTTGGTTTCTGATTTCAATACTATAGCCTGTATGCGATCCTGTTTTCAGGGGGTGAAATTGATTTTAATTTAAATCATTTTAAAAATATTCAGGTTTTGAAATAATTGTTTTTATCTTCTTCCAAAAATGCACTTTAATGCACTTTACTAGTTTAGTAACTTATTTTTAATTTTTTTTCTGAATAAAAATTTAATCTTTAAAATTTTATTCAGACTGGTAAAATCTTAAAAATAAATCACAAAATTATATTTTATGAAAATATTGAAATAAGTGCCAAATAGTGAACATACGAAATTAAATGACATAGAGAGTAATTTAAACTAACCCAAATTAATCCACCGTAACCGTAACAACCAGTCTTGTCAAATTCGTTGGTTGATTAAAGGTGTGCTTGGCTGCCCTATTACCCCCTCCTCACTCCGTACTTCTAAGTTGTTTACGTGTACTGTTTGAACGTATTTTGAAATTTCTATAAAGCATAGTTTCATAATTTTTTTAAAAAATTTTCCTTTTCTGAATGAAAATTTAAACATCAAACTTTTATTTTGAGAAAAAATTAAAAAATATATTATGCAACTGTACTTTAAATAAGTCTTTAAAAGTGTGCTAAAAATAACGTAAAAGAAATAAGGAAGACCAAGGGATATTAAACCATCAATATCCGAAGAAAAATCATGTTTAACGTTAAATAATCAAAACAAGAGATCCGACAGGTAAGCAGAATGATAAGATATCCTCAACTCAGACTGAACCTCACATTTCTTCGTGTCAAATCAAATCTCGTTACCGGTCAAAAGTGGCTGCCTGAATAATACGTACTATAGTCAACATGCGTGAGCTGCAAAAGACAAGGGACCGGTTATTTACAACACTGATATACTACTGTATTACATTACCAAAAACTCAAGGAAGCTTCTTCGGGAGCAGAAGGCTATGCGCTGATTATATTATTTTTAGCCCACAGTATCTTAGAGTAACTCCATGGAGGTGTCAAGAAGACTGTTAAAGTGTCACGTGGCATGATTTGACATGACATTTTTGTTGGCTTTCCGTTATAGGCTTTCCGTTATAGTGGAATGAGTGTCAATTATAAAATAGCAAATTTTTGGCACCATTCTAAAATATATAGTTTCCTATCTTATTATACTTGTATAAATATGTGGTAATTTTGATTGCCAATCATTGGAACAAATTTTTATGTAAAAATTGGTAATAATACAAATGAAGTGAGAGAAAAATAAATTAAAAATATTTTTGATTATTTATCATTTTAAGCAATTTTAGTTAGCACTCCCATCAGAGATACTCTTAGTATCAATATCACGTAAGAGTATTTGATTTCTACTTCTCAATTTTTTACCCTTTTTTTTCATTATTTGACTCATCTTAATATATATATATATATATATATAAAATATAGTCTTATAATTTAACATATAGCTTTTAATTATTAAAAACAAATTATATTTATATAAATTTATAAACACGTATCGAGTCAATTATCAATACTCCCTCCGTCCCTTTTTACTTGTCCCTTTTGAAAAAATAACGCATCTTAAGAAAATGTTAGGTGGATATCTTGTTTTCATACATATCCCTAATAAATGTAATGAATTAGATAGAGTTGTGTGTATATATATGCTAGTCAAACATTGGAAATTGTTACATTTTGAAAAAACATACAAAAAATTGCTTTTAAAAGAGAAGTGGACAAGTAATTTGGGACAATTTTTTTTTCCAAAAGGGACATGTAAAAAGGGGCGGAGGGAGTAACACAGAGAATTAACGGGACATGAAATATCTCGAAACGATAGTACTCCCTCCGTCCCACCAGATTCTTTACAGTTTCCTTTTTGGGATGTCCCATCCAATTCTTTACATTCCAAAACTTACCAAAAATAGTCAATGGGTCCCACCACTTCCCAACTTTTCCTCCCTTTTCACACTACTTTTACTCCACTATCTCTCTTTTATTCATTAAAAATTGGCGGGTCCCACCACTTCACCCACTTTTCTTCCTCTTTTCCACTACTTTATACATATTTCTTAACCTCCGTGCCCAAACCAAACGTAAAGAATTGGCTGGGACGGAGGGAGTATTAACGAGGATTAGTTTATACTCAATCTAGAAACGGAAAGTGACGGTACACTTGTCGGACAATTTCTCAAGATTTTAAACGATTTCAGTCAAATAGTTTTCCGGTATCCGTTCCACAAATAGCAATGTCAGAACCCAAAATCATATTCGAGTTTGCTCGCAAATACCAAACAACTTGATTTAATTTATATTATTCACATATATAAATGTGCAACCTTTTTGGTTTTGAAATTCATATTGATTCAATTTTTATCAAATAAATATTTTTCCTTCCATCTTTTACACGTTCATGTGATTTTTACTCCCTCCGTCCCAGCCAATTCTTTACGTTTGGTTTGGGCATGGAGGTTAAGAAATATGTATAAAGTAGTGGAAAAGTGAAAGAAAAGTGGGTGAAGTGGTGGGATCCATTGATTTTTAATGTATAAAAAGGAGATAGTGGAGTAAAAGTAGTGTGAAATGTAGTAAAAGTAGTGTGAAAAGGAAGGAAAAGTGGGGAAGTGATGGGACCCATTAACTATTTTTGGTAAGTTTTGAAATGTAAAGAATTGGATGCGACATCCCAAAAAGGATACTGTAAAGAATCTGGTGGGACGGAGGGAGTATATATGTATAATTTTTATATGTGATTTAAGACGTATTCGGAAGAAATTTAGAAATAATACCTGGCTCGGAGTTTTCTCTCGCAAACAGCCTTATAACAACCAAATAGTTGGTAAAACCAAAAAATTTAAGAGGCCGTTTGGGTGAGTTTAAAATAAGTGCTTCTTGTTTAAAATAAATAAGTGGAGTAGACGTTAGAAGTAAGATAAGATTTATAAGTGATTAAAGTGTTTGGGAAATAAGTAGAAACCCTGAAACAAAAGCTAGCATTCCTAGCTTTTTATAAGTGTTTATTTATTTTTTACACAAACGGTACAAATAAGTGCTTCTAACTTATAAATCGAGAAACTCGGCTTTAAAGTTGATCCCAAATACCCGCTAAATATTATGCTAACCACACAAGGATCTTCCCAAATCTTGATTCATGCATTTAAAACTACTACTTTCACGTTGTAAAATCTTCATTGAAAATCTCACTAGTGCACCATTAACGTGCACAAACAATTTTCTAATCTAAAAAACAAGTTAGTCAAGCGCCATACAACTTGGACTTCTTTACGTAGTTGAACATTCAAAGTTTTTCCATTCAGTCTATAAAAGAGTACTACTCCATTTTCAGAACGCATACGCGTTACACAAGGCTAAAATCACGTAGAATATATTCTCCATGTCCGCCTCTACTCCCGACGTCACCGCCGCGGTGGAATCTACGGCCGCCGCATTGACGGAACTTCATGACGACATTCTAGAAACACATATTCTTGCAAAGCTCGACCCTCAAAGCCTCTTCACTACGAGTTGCGTCTCATCCGAGCTTCATGATATTTGCACAGGCGAGAATTTATGGAAGCAAATTTGCAAGTCTATTTGGCCTTCCGTAAACAACCCTCGTCTCGCCGAGGTGATCGCGAGTTTCCCCGCGGGTCACCGGTCGTTTTTCAGCGACTCGTTCCCTACTCTTCACCACAAATTCTTCACAGATGGTCACCGAAAGACCACCGAGTTGGTTTCGGCCGTTGATATTCATTATCAAAATAAGCCGCTTTTTACAAAAGTTGTTGCCCTAGATACCGATTCGGCGGCTTTTCTTGATGCGCCGTTTTCGGTTGATCTTTTAAGCGACGAGGCATTGAAGTTGCCTGGAAAATTCGACACCGAGGACGAAAACTTCTTGGCACGTCTAGGCCGAGACTTGAAACTGAGCTGGATTGTCATCGACACGAGTGGAAGAATGGCGGCGAACGTGTCGAGTTTAAGGCCTGTTTTGGTTCGGCAGCATTGGGTCACGGGGGACATAAAAGTCCGGTACGTGAAAGTTCTCGCAGGGGGCCGAAAAGGGAAGTCGAGAGAGATGGTGCAATGCAAGATTGAGGTGGAGTGCGTGAGGAGAGTAGAGAATGGGGAGGTGCATGTAGGGCAAGTGAGTTTCAAGATGGAGGATTTGGATAAGAGTTGTTTGAGTGGGAGAGATGGTTTGGTGATCTTGCAAGATGCTTTGGAGAGTGGAGAGAGGAGGCAAGGGAGAGATGGGGAGGAGAGAGAGATGTATGAGAAGTACTTGGTGAAGAGGAAAGAGAGGAGGGAGAAGTTGCAGAAGATTGAGAGGAGGTTGGAGATGGTGGATAGAGCTACTAGGATTTCGATATCCTTGGCGATGTTGTTCTTACTTTTCGGGAGTTTATTGTCCTGATTAATTAGTAGGATTTGTTGGGCCCTAGCCCACTAAGAGGATAAACGATCACCACCTCGGGGCATATGCCACAAACGATCACCACCTCGGGGCAAGTGGTACTCATATCCACTCGCCAAATCACAACCATTCTCAAGTTTCTCCAATAACTCAGCAGAATCCTCCTCAATTATACTCCGATAATTAAAGGCAGGCTTCGCACGAAAGAGCTTTATCAAATCTCTGGACATACCTGCAGTAGGGGTGGAAGATCCCACCTTGGCAGGAGTCCGGCGAGACATTTCCAAGATTTCGGGATCAACAGATTCGAGAGCGTCGTAATCACTCTCCAAAGTGGCAAGATTATGAGAAGAGGAGAGTGGGACTTGAACGGAGGACAAAGGCGCAAGCTCGTCAAAGATAGTGTCGCCAGTGGCATCAAGAACAAGAGGAGAAGACGAAGAGTGGTTCATGGGGGAAGAAGACATAAAAACAAGATTCAAGAAAAGAAGAGAGAAAGTAACCGTGGAAACCCAAAGCAGTCAAATCCAAAACAGAGGGTAACGTACAGGGAAGACAAAAGATTTAAAGTCTGGCACGGATGACAAAAGGCGCGGTTTTCCAAGATTTTCTTTTTTGGAAAATCCACAATCTGGATGCACTCTGCTAGACACGGCTGAAGATGAAAAGACAAGCCCACTCACAAAATAAAAGAGGAGAATTACAACAACAATAAGCCCATCTAAAGATGAGCTCTAACTGTGGGGGGACAAAATGTTGGGCCCTAGCCCACTAAGAGGATAAAAGCCCAAAGCCCATAACCTGACCAAGGGGTCTATAAATAGGAGAAAGAAAAAACATATAAGGGGTTGGAATATTTGAGAGTGAAAGGATATGTAAATGAGGGAAACACTATAATCCCCAACAGGATTATATGTTTCTTTAGAAGTTTTGTAAATTATGTGCTTGTAAAGATTTTATGAGCAAGAAAGAAGCGCGTACACTTGTAGTATATCTTAGTTATTGCTTCTGTCTTTCCAGATATATCTCTCACTTGTCTAATACTCTCGTCTGTTAAAGTTGTTCATAATCTTCGAAGTGGTACATGTAGTACTTATTTGATCAAATTCACGATGTATTAGCTGATCAATCCGCTGATAATAAAAAAGTGAAAATAGTATCCAAAAAGTATTTTCAAATATTTTTTTTGAAAGGTTCCATTTACACTAATAATAATGGGATTTTCTGTATGTCCATAAATTATTCAATTAAAATTGATCATTTGTCCATCATGTCATTCAAAAAAAAAAATGAAAACAGAATTTAAGATACATAACATTAGTCAGAGAAATTTAATAGCAAATAATACAAGAGGAAGTGAGTGGAAGGAAAAGTGAGGAGTTACTTTCGTAGCTTTCCAATGTGAGTACAGATTAGCCGGTAGTAGCTAGCTTTGTTTGCCCAGATAAAATTTGAACTGTGCTTTTTTAATTTGTCCATCCCTTAAGACTAAAACGTCAAGTTCTTTGATAATGATAAATCTTTAGCTATTACTTTTTATTTCATCTCTGCATAGAAGACTTGTTGACAAATCTACTTTATATTACATTTACATTTCAGAGATTAGATATAAATACATCTGCTGAGACAGTTTATGAAATCTGATCAGAGCCTTAATGAAATGGAATGACGGGATACAATAGAATTTCGGTTGTTTGATCAGAACAAAGGAATCGAAATACCCATTCTCAGGCCCATTTCATTTCATCTGGTTAATTTCACTACATTGGAAACAGGTGGGATGAGTTCATTACATTCAAACACAGTAGCATCATATCTAACTTCATCTCTGTATTAAGCAATTGCAAATCACTCTAATTTATTAAAATTTAAAAGATTATAAATTTTTGAGTAAACTTCAAAGTTGTGACCAAAGTTTACACCGATTTTTAAAAAGTTGGCCAGAGTTTCAAATTCTCAAAAAGATGGCCAAACTTTGATTCCGATTTTTAAAAGTGTGGCTCCCGTTAAATGTATTAATGGGAGCCACATTTTTTAAAAGCTGACCAAAATTTGGCCACTTTTCTGAGAATTTGGAATGAACAAAAGGGTAAAAATGAGTTCCAAATTCTCAGAAAAGTGACCAAACTTTGGTCTGCTTTTCAAAAATGTGGCTCCTGTTAGGCAGCCGTTAGTGACATTTAACGGGAGCCACACTTTTAAAAAGCGAAGCCAAAGTTTGGCCATCTTTTTAAGAATTTGAAACTCTAGGCAACGTTTTGAAAATCGATGTAAACTTTCGCGATAACTCTGAAATTTACTCTAAATTTTTTATATTACTTTCGTTGCATTCTAACTGAATTTTGATTAAAAAAAAAAATTAATGAATGAAATTCTTATTAATCTTTCCTATCTTATTCCGTTCCTTCTTCATTCCATTTGGTCTTTATTCCATTCATGTCAATTAAACACAATTTTGGAGATGAACAATTTCAAGGGTACTGTCATTAAGTGTGACATGCAGTACTGATTGGAGTGGCGTTGTGCCTTGACTTTGATTTCTTGACAGGTTAAGAGATAGAGTTTTACATCTTTAAGCAAAACTGAGGTTAAGATAGAATAGATGTTCGGTACAGCGGGTTTAGAGGAGAGAATGTCTATTGATCTCACCAAAGAAAGAGTCAGAAATAAATTAAATAGAAGATTACAAGGAAGATTACTCACTGGAGGCCCTTGCTTTCAAAGGATATGGTTAGTTACAATTGAGGATATGTAATCAAAATATGAAATGCCTAATAATATAACGAAGACAATTATTTCACACAGATTATTAAGCCAAGAGTACTACTGCATGGTTAGAAAACAATATATCTAGTAACCTTTTGCTGAACAATATTAATGGTTTTAATATGTTACCCAGACTCTCCATTTTTGTGCTTATACCCGTGTCCACCGGACATGACATGGGTGTGGGTATGGGATCTGTGTCGGATCCTTCTTATTACAACCGGACACCTCACCTTGTAACATCCTAGGTCAAAATGAAAACTTAGATCTTGTTTCAACTTGTTTATAGAGATCAAGATCCGTGAATGACTTGTTTCTATGTTTTTCTATTGATTTTATGCTTCAATATTCAACATATGTGATTTATGTGCAGTAGACACTATTATTATGAATGTACAATAAATCAGTCTATATGAAGTTTTACTTGCGTGGAGCTTAAGTGCCGAGTCCCCGTACCCGAGTCTAATTTCAGATCCATGTCCACGAATCCTAATTATCCTAAAACTACGAATCTGACTCTTGGATCTGTACCCGTGTCCGGGTAACTTAGCGTTTTATTGTATTGGCCACCCTAATGAATAATGCAAGACAAACAAATAACAGACTCTCAGATCAACACACCTAGCTACCACTGGCTTACCAACAACATTCTAGTAATATTTTATTATAAATTCAAGCGGATATATATTTCAAGAAGGTGCTTAAAGATGTTGAATTAAGAAAAAGAAAAACATTAGTTAGTTTGTAAAGAAGACTGAAAGAATGGGTGATGTTGAGAAGAAGAGCAAGATACTCATATTCGGAGGAACTGGATATTATGGTACGTACCAGGTGAAAGCCTGTGTTGCAGCTGGTCATCCAACTTATGTTTATGTTCGCCCTCTCAAACCTTCCTGCAATCCCTCCAAGTTGGACATTCGCAGAGAATTTAAATCCCTAAGAGTTACCATTTTCGAGGTAAACACACACTCACACGGTCAAGATATATTATATGATCTTATTACGTCCATGTCGCAGTAGCATGAGGTTTTAGGAAGATATCTTAATACAAACAGAAATCTCTTTATGGCCGTGCATGATATATCTTTTCATACGTTAATGTATATGTACAGGGAGAACTGGATGAACATGAGGTTATTGTAATGCTAGGAATGCCTCCAATCATGATGAAGCAACTCAAAATTATAACAGCCATGAAAGAGGCCGGTAATGTTAAGGTAACTTCATGCTAACTAAATACTGCTTTCCTGATTAAGTGTGAAGTTACGAAAATCTGCTTGAAATTATTTACACATTTCCTCTTTTTTAGAGATCTAGTCCTTCAGAATTCGAAAATGAGTATGATAGAACTAGTCCACTACCACGGTACGTATCAAGCATGTTAGGACGAGAAGAAGATAATCAGAAGGGCGACTGAAAAATCAGGAATACCGTATACGTTTCTGGTTGCGAACACATACTGTGCATATTTTGTAAATTATCTGCTTCGTCCATGGGACATCTACAGCACTGGTAAAGCGCAGTGTAAGACCATTACTTGCTCAAAATCTCCATCTTAATTACAACGACTATTTCAATTCAATCATATATATGGGGTGGCTAAGATATATTAGTGTGTTTGTTACGAATGTAGTCGGCACAAAACCTTTTTTGGATTCTTGATTACGAATGTTTGTTTCTATTTCAATTCTTGATTTTTCAACTTCAGTTCATTGGAATAATGGCTTATAAGATCAGACAAACATCGTCTCACAGAAGCAATTATAATGTTAACTTCTTCCTCGCCATATAGTTTATTCAAGCAGCATGTCACAAACTTTAATTTATATCTAGGATCAAGAACAACCCCCACATAAAGCAACTGATTTTGTTTTTCAATATTGCCCCAGTACTTATCAAATTTGACCATCATTTTAGTAGCCATATCTTTTAACATCAGTTTGTCACTTGCACGCCATTTTATTAATTTGCCACACACAACACACATTTCATGGAAATAAGAATTTGAAGTAACAAACAAGGAGGCACTAAACTTAAGAGTAGCTTCATAAAACAATCTTAAAAATCGAGAAAAGTGCAAACAATTTTCCCAATCTTGAGAAGTTGGTGGCCCAATTAGAGATCTGCCATTCTTATCTTGATCAAGAAAGTACTGCATATAAAAGCCATCTTCTTTTTCTAATAATTTAAAGCCATCACTAAACTTTAACGCACGCTCTAACATCATAAATGTTGAGTTCCACCTAGTCGCTACATCCAAGCAAACAAGGGCATTTTCCTCTTTAGAAATGTTTTTTACACAACTTTGAAATCTGGCCAGCCTAGAAGGGGAACTCCTAACATATCTAACTGAATTTCTAACAGCCACAATAGAATCATTTAATTCTTTCAATCCATCACCCACAATTAAGTTAAGAATATGAGCTGAACACCTCATATGCAAGTAATTTCCATAACAAACAGCAATTTTTTATATTTGCAATCTCTTTTTAATGTGAACAATGGCTCCTGTATTAGAAGATGCATTGTCAACGGTGATTGCAAAAATTTTGTCAATGCACCAATCTTTTAAACAAGCCTCTATTGCTTTCCCTATCGTCTCGCCTTTGTGGTTAGCAATTTAACAAAAATTCAGAATCCTTTTTTGCATTTTCCACTCTTATCTATAAAGTGGGAAGTCAAGACCATATAAGAAACATTCTGGATAGAAGTCCATGTATCGGTGGTGAGGGAAACTCTTTGTGAATTTTTTATAAAATAATCTCTCAACTTTTTTTCTCATCAATATATAGCTTCATAATATCCCTCGCAATAGTAATGCGTGAAGGTGGAATAAACCTACGACAAGCAACATTGCTGAACAACCTAAACTCCTCTTCAACAAATCTAAAAGGTAATTCATCGATAACAATCATTTTTGCACGCGCAACTCTACAATCTGACTGACTAAAACCCACAGCCACCAAAGTGTTACCACCAGCACTTTCAGACCTAAAACTACTCTGTTTTTGGAAACAAAGAAGCTTCTGTTTTTATCCTCTAATCTGTACGGATATTTTGGACATTGGTGCAACAGATGATACCTAAGAGTACTAGTTCCTTGTTTTCGAGTACCACCAGCATAATTTTTATCACAATAGTTACAAATAGCTCCAGGATTAGAAGGATGAGATTTATTTTTAGTGAAATGATCCCAGACATTAGATTCACTCCTATTTGTTTTCTGAGAAGGTACCTTTTTTGTTAGTGTTGAAGGATCTTGTGAAGGAGCTTGTGTTGAAGGAGCTTGTATTGAAGGTGTTGTGAAACTGTGAGGCTGTGAGATGAGAATCGAACCGAAGTTAGGGTTAATATTAGGTTAAAGTAAGTAGGATGGACTATGGACTATTGGACTGGGCTAATCTTAAGTATGGGCCAAATAAATCGTCAGGTCTTTATAATCTATACATATAAAAATAATATATGTATATAAATATTATATATAATATATATTATATATATACATATTAAATGCGGTGCGGTGCGGTTTGAACCGCGATACCTAAATATAAAACCACAAACCACACCGCACGTTTATGAAAAACTCAACCCGCGACCGCACCACAAAAATTTAAAACCGCATTTTGTGGTGCGGTGTGGGCGGTCCAGTGAACACCCTAGTTGGAGTATTGATTTTCTTGGCATGCCTTAAATTTTAATTTAGGACATCAATTTAAGGCATTTTTGGAAGCATGGTTCATCAACATTAGTAAAAGAGAAAAATGTAAAATTATAAGGTGTCAAGTAGCTTAATAAAAGATATCATTTCTAACTTCTTTTTATTTATATGTTATTATTGTTTGAAAGACAGGTGAGAGAGAAGTGAATAAAATTGGAGTGAAATTATATTATAGTTAATAATAATAAGTTAAGAGCACTTATATATTCTTAAAAAAAAATATATAAGTAGAAACAAGGAAATGAAGAAATAAAGTAGAAACAAATTGAAGATTGCTATAAATAATTAAGAAGGAAAATTCTCAGGAAGAAAATGGATAAGAAAGAAGTATAGTATCAACTTCTAAATTGGTAAAATTAATTTCAAAGTTGCTATTAATATACTGGATGCAACTTTCAAATATTTATAATGTAATTAACATGCAATGCTATATAAGTGGACCGAAATATATATAAAATTTCTCAAGAAAACAGTACACCTGATGAAATACATATAAAATTTTTGTCATTTGAAACATAATCTTGTAAACTTAAATTTTTTTGACAAATTCTGATGAAAAATAATTAATAATCACTTTCACTATCCAAGATGAGTTATTAACAGTCATTTTAAGTATTCACTAATAAAAATATAGAAATTATTAGGAAACTTAAAAACATTACTCCCTCCATCCCATTTTAAGTGTCCACTTTGCAAATTTCACACATATTAAGAAATAATTAATATCATGTTTTGATCATTATCTTCCACAACTAATCACCTTAGTTTTCATAACATATTGATTATGCACCTCATTAATTACTATGTATTTGGACCTTTTTTCATTTCAAATTACACTATACATTCATAATCTCTCTAAATACATTTATGAGAGGCTTGTTGGTTGTATTTAATTCTATATTGAAAATAGTATAAAGTTTACATAGATTAAAGAGTATGACACATATTTTGGGATATTTTTTTTGGCAAAATGGACACTTAAAATGGGATGGAGGGAGTATTATTCAATTAATTAAAAAAGAGGTCCATATGATTGGTCCAGAAATACACGCGGGAGACCAAGTCTCCAAATTATTAGTGCAACCATGAGAAACCAAGTTGCATCTTAAACACTGTGACA
Source organism: Daucus carota subsp. sativus (assembly GCF_001625215.2). Taxonomy (NCBI): domain Eukaryota; kingdom Viridiplantae; phylum Streptophyta; class Magnoliopsida; order Apiales; family Apiaceae; genus Daucus; species Daucus carota. The sequence continues at coordinate 59,383,265 of NC_030383.2, read as the reverse complement.
AAAAAAAAAAAAAGTTGCATCTTAAACACAATTATTTCCTCAAATAAAGCACAAGAATTTCACATTTTCTTGAACAACTCAACCACCCCATATAGATCTGCACCACAAGCATATTTAGAGCCTGCAAATCCAGCTTCTTTTCCCAGCATTTGGAACTCTCGAACAGTCCTCTCTTTTCCTCCTGAGGTATATAGCATCATGCGTATATCCACTTGAGATGTATTCTTCGCAATCACATTATCTTCTGGCATCTCTGTCAGTATCATCTCCATTATAACCACCTTGCCGTGATCTGGGATAGCTTCGTAACATTTCTTTAATATCTTCACGCTTTCTTCGTCGGTCCAGTCATGCAGTACCCTCTGTATAATTGAATATCTTTGAGTTCATGTGTTAGATTCAAGAGTTGAAAAAGTTGAGATCATTGCATAGCACTTACTTGAAGCAGCACAACTTCTCCTTTGGGAACAGCTTCAAACATGTCTCCTCCCACATGATCAATACCTTATAATATATGTTGAAAGAAGAAGTGTTAAAAATCATGTTTGTTGTTAACACATGCATGAACATGAGTTAGAAGTAAATAGCTGAGTCTATACACTTTTTCCTTGAATACCTCTAACTGGTATCTTGAAAATAGTGAGATACTCCTAATTAATGTCTTGAAAATATGAATTCAACTAAGTTTTATATAAGTCAAAGCTTGGGAATAGAAATTATGGGAACAAATTTGAAAAACTATCATTAAATTTGTTTTAAAAGTATTAATGAACCCGTAGACAAAATTTATTTTGAAAATGGACGTGTAAAAAGGGATGGAGGGAGTAATTAGTTCACATATTCTATAAAACAAAAAGATTAATTTAGGATTCTTACTGAAAAACTAGTATATATATTATAAAAGCATAGAATTAAGGAAAAGGAAAATGCTAGGGACCCCAAATATTCATCCCAAAAAATTTTCCCAAATGACATGGTAAAATCTCATTGGTTGCATTTATTCCCATAATAATGAGGCCCCCCTGCAGATTCATCAATCACCCAATCAAATTCCGCCACTTGTTAGCCACGTCATTTGGTAACAAATTTTGGGGAAAAAATTTGGGGTCTCTAGCATTGCCCTAAGGAAAATTCATAACATATTAGTTTAAATTAATGTTACTTAACTTGAAATAAGTTGTGTCAGAATTCTATATTAATTTGTCAAACAATTACCACGGTCAGACTTAATTACAAGAACTCCAACTAACCTTACACATTAAATTTACCCATTAGACTTCTAAAATAATTAAATTTACTTATTTGACTTTTAAATTTAGACCCGGTTCTAATTGATTTAAGCGATCCTAGTTCACTGTACCACATTATAGACAAACGACTAATTTTTTTTGTATGTTAATTTTTAACATCACATGATATAGTATAGATTATATTATAGAAATATATGTTTTAGATGATATTGTCCTTAATTCTCTCATGCTTGGGCGAGGTTGAGAGTTCGAATCTTATTAAAAAGAAAATGGGTGCCCTTGTTTATAAATATATATTTATAAAAAGAAGAGTATATACCTGGCAATGGAGATGCATGCTTAACCACATGAGGTAGATCAAAATTAATCCCCTTGAGACGAGGGTTCATAGAAACAATACAATTCAAAGTTGCACCATGTGCACCCCCAACATCAACCACCTCTTTTACTCCATCAAATCCATTGTACACTTGAAGAAGTATGCTCATGGAGGTAGAAATAGACTTATCCATTGCCTGGCTCAGAAGTCCTCCGAGTTGTTTATCTTTTTCTAAATAGTCAAAAAAAGAGATCCCCTCGTGAGCCTTATCGAATGGATTCCCTCCTTCAAGAACTGCATCTTTCACTTTTTCCCTGCACGCATATTCAGAATTATTAGTCAGTTGTTATTTCAAATATATACATGTATATGTAAAAAACCTTAAGGAAATTAGTTAAACAAACCAACAACTCTGCATCTCCTTGTGATGAATCAACTGGAGGTAAGGGGCAAGACAAGGTCCAGCTTTAGTAGAAACAAAGTATCGAGAAATAGACGTTAAGCCATATGATCTAGTCAGCAAAGACTTGTCAGTATTTTTTACATGAATGCATTTGATGATGGAGTGGCTTGCCAAAAGGCGGAGCATGCGATCAAGCATTTCTGAGGTTTTAGGGTGTTTTGTAGGAAGTTTTAGTGCAATTTCATCAGGATGGAGATAGCCATTAACACCTGCTGTTTGCATCATAATGTCAAAGACATTAAGTTCAATCAGGCTAATCAGCACCCCGTCGACAACAGAGGAATTCGTTATTTGCATGGCTCTTAAGAAGCTTTCTTGATCATGTGATGCCATGGTTTGATTTGCTTGTCTTTGATCAATATCTGGTACTTAAGAAGTTACATTGTGACTATTACCCCTTATATAGTTGAATCTCTAGCTAATGGGGATAATCTAACTATACGGTAGGTGGTGGTGTCTAATTTGGAAAAATTTACATTGGAAAGGTTTATGGAAGTCAGTTTTACATTCTTGAAATGTGTCCTGTTGTCTCTAATAACATGGTTATAAGAGATTTCCTTTCTAATTTTAGATAGTGTTATCTAATTTGAAATGTGTCATGTTGTCTCCAATAGTGTAGGATTATAAACCAAAATTTAAGATTTCTAGTTTTTTGATTTTAGATGGTGGTATCTAATTTGTAAAAATTTACATTAGGTAACCATCTGTTTGGCATAGGCTTATTTCTTGCTTAGTATTAAAGTCCAAACATTAAATTTTTATTCACAAGCAAAAAATTTGAAATAATCTATCAAATTATATTTTATGAAAACTGAACCCTGTCTTCTAATAAAAATAATTGAAAGAGACGGAGATACTAAACGGCGGTTTGGTTCATACTTAGAAAACCGAATGAAGTCCAGAAGGAAAATGAGAAGAAAGGAAAGGAATGGAATAATACTAAATGATTTTACACGCTTGGTTTTGATCGACAAAGGGAATGGATATTGTTGTGATTAATTTCATGTTTAATTGTTTTTGATATTATATAATTTCAAAAGAGTCAAATATATTTATATATATTTATAAAAAAATAATTTATTTATATTCTAATAAATTAATATATTTTATTATTTAACAATTCTAATAATTTTTTAAAATAAATTGACATGTGAATTATATCACAATTATATTTCACTTTAAAAACTAGATTAAAAATTATTTTTGATTTAAAAATAATTATTATAATAATTTTTTATTTTAAGGGGAATTATCTTGTATATTGTTTTTTCAATCTTATTTTCAAAAATACTACCTTATCCAATCTTATTTTCAAATCTCTAAAATATTTTCAAAAATACTACCTTTTTGAAAATATTTTCCAAAAATACGGTGGTTGCATATGCAACCATATATGCAACTACAAATCCTGATTTCAAGTTGCAGTTTTCAAATGTCATTTTCGACCTCATCTTTAGAGTCGATATATATATATATATATATATATATATATATATATATATATATATATATATATATATATATATATATATATATATAGGGGAGGGTTCTGGTACAAACTTACAAACTTACAAACTTTTTTTGTTCAACACATATATAACTTGAGTTCAACATTTTTTTAACATATTTTGTTGAACATCTATTAAAATAGTGGTGGAGAAGTACATAAACCAATTTTTAAATGTAGGAACTAAGGTAAACATGTTATATAACTAATATTTATGTTTCTAGACCCTACCCAAACCCCAGAGTTATAGTTTAAACATCTTTTTAGATATATTCAACACAATGATAATTAGTGTTCAACACTCGATGTTGAACCCCAGTTATAAATATGTTGAAAACACGATTTATTTATGCGTTATTTTTAAAAATTGTGATGTTTTTTGAAGAATTTTCAACATGGATACTTTATATAACTAAGGATTAACACGATGGAAGAATAAAAAAAAGTTTGTAAGTTTGTAACTTAAAAAAGTTTTTATTTGATCCTATCCCTATATATATATATATATATATATATATATATATATATATATATATATATATATATATATGGATTCCAAATATGAGGTCGAAAATGACATTTGAAAACTAGAACTCGAAATCAGGAATTCAGTTGCATATATAGTTGCATATGGTTGTATTCAGTTGCATATGGTTGCATTCAGTTGATTCTATTGCAATCTAATGGCCCCGCCAGGGGCACACCATACATCCGTTGCAACTTACAGTTTTCAGTTGCATTTAGTTGCATATGAGGTTGCATTCAGTTGATTCTATTGCAATCTAATGGCCCCGCCAGGGGCACCCATACTTCAGTTGGAACTTACAGTTTTCAGTTGCATTTAGTTGCATATGAGGTTGCATTTAGTTGCATATGAGGTTGCATTCAGTTGATTCTATTGCAATCTAATGGCCCCGCCAGGGGCACCCATACTTCAGTTGGAACTTATAGTTTTCAGTTGCATTTAGTTGCATATGAGGTTGCATATGAGGTTGCGTGCAACCTCATATGCAACGGAAAACTGTAAGTTGCAACTGATGTATGGGTGCTCCTGGCGGGGCCATTAGATTACAATAGAATCAACTGAATACAACCCATATGCAACCATATATGCAACTGAATTCCTAATTTCCTAATCAACTGAATACAACCCATATGCAACCATATATATATATATATATATATATATATATATATATATATATCGATTCCAAATATGAGGTCGAAAATGACATTTGAAATCTGAAACTTGAAATCAGGATTTGTAGTTGCATATATGGTTGCATATGCAACCACAGTATTTTTGAAAATATTTTAGAGAAGGTAGTATTTTTGAAAATAAGATTGGATAAGGTAGTATTTTTGGAAATAAAATTGAAAACATGATTATTAATAAAAAAAACTCCTATTTTAATTATTTAAAAGATGAATTATAATTCTAAAAAGTGAGAAAAGAGAGACCAAACACCTACCGCACGCGAGGAGTTGGTTATGAGGACTAACTATTGATAAATCCATTAAAGAAATGATGATTTTTACGAGACACACCTAAAAAGGGAACGAATGAGAATAATTTTCCTTCCGCCCTTAAATTTTACCGTTAGACCACTCTCGACCCTACAAAGGGTAATTTACCAACTACATCTTCCACTCAGCAAATTACCCGCTGCGCGCTGCATGTATGTTTTCTTAACAAAATAAAGTCAATAATTTATTAGCTGTAAGTTGTAACATATAGAATGTTTGTTTGCATGTGTTGCTCCCTATAATTCTTTTTTCACATGTTGCTGGAGATTATAGATGGAAACAAAATCTACCAAGTACATGGAATCTTACCAACTACATGCAATCTATCAACTACTGAGCAGAAAAGGAATTAGCTTCTCCAACGAAATTTATAAATTATTATTTAAAAAATAATATAAATATAAATATATAAGTTTTTTTTTTGACAAATTCTAACAAGTTAATGTATTGAATATCAAGAAAATTTTATAAAAATTTAAGTGCAATTAGACATTTAATATTTCGTTGTATATTTTTAAAATTGTCATAAAAGAGGACCTAACACTGAAATGTCTGGGTTAGAAATGACAAGTCGCAAATTTTTTTTGGCTGCACTTTTAATCCAATACAAAGTTTGTTTAAGAGGTATCAATATATTTTAATTTTTAATTACTCTCCACAAACATTTATAAAAAAACCTAATCATTGCTGTGAACTAGAGATGAATAGGACCCGACCTTTTCATAAAAATATAACTCATAATGTGGACAAAGCCTGTTCATAAAAGTGTAACTCATACTTTGGATAAACTCAGGGTAAGATGTAACCTCCATATCGGGATTTAATATGTCCTTCCTCAGAAAATTGTGAAGTCGTATTAGACCAACAAAAAAACAAAAATTTAGTTATTGCAACAAGTATTACATATATTATTTTCCTTGTATTTGAAGATCAAGTTCTATGAAGTACACTAAAATTTTAGAGTACGAGCCATAATTTTTAGTTAAATGATAAATAATTTTTTTGATTATCAAAATTTATATAAAATTTATCATTTATATGTAGTATTAAACATAATTATCAATTAGTCATTAATAACTAGCATTAACATTATTTTTCTGCTTAAGAGTTATATTGTAGAACATCGTGTACTATGATTTATAAAAATATTTATTTTTGATTACGATGTTTATGTTGTAATCTGAGGTTATGGGATGTTCACAAATATCTTAGAATAACATACACACCAGCTGGGTTATAAAAGTAAATTTAAAACTTCCACCGTATTTTATATGATGTTATCTAATTCAAAAAAAAACTTACATTATTAGAAAGATTTATATATGAAATTAATTTTATATTCTCCTAATGTGTACCCTTGTCTCCATGACATACCAGTGAGCTTATAAAAGAAAAATTAAAGCTTTCTTGCTGATTGTTAAATTTTTACTAAGAAATAAGGTGCTACAACAAATGCCTTGCTACACAAATATTTGCCATGCTCTGCCCTGTTTGGTAAAACTCAAATGAGCGGGTACAGTTCCACCTGAGATTAAAGTAACCACATGTATGGCATAGGCTTATTTTGTCCCCTTTGATTTATAAGACATAATTAGCTTATTTATAGGGTTTGTGTAAAATTTTTACGAGTCAATTTTTGATTTATAAGTCACTAGCTGAGAAGTGGAAAATCTGGCCTAAAAAATAACTTTACTTTATATAAAATGTATATGATCATTTTAAAAGATAACTTATAGTATTTTGTTATTTTATTAATAATTGTACCTATTAGGTTATAAATATCAAAAAAATTATCCACACATAAAATAAAAATTAATTTTCATTTATAAATAACTTTCTACAATATAACAATTATCACCTTTTTTTAAATTAACTCAAACAATCCCATATAAAAATATATTGCACTCTACACAGAACACCTTAAAAAAGAACAACACAAAACACTATCATAATACTTCATTTTTAATAAAAAATGATTTGTTAAGGTTATAATTACATAGTTAAGTAGTAATTAAACTTGATATATGAATTCTAACATCCAAACTCATCCAAATTATTAATATGAAATATTATAGAATCCAGAATAGAATCAAGAATAGAATGTAGAATAGAATCATATAGATATATCTTTTGCACGATTATTTTACATAGAATCATGTTTTTTTAATTTATATTTATTGTTAAACGTGGTGGATACTGTTTTTATTCATAATAAAACGTTAATCACCTTAAAATTTGAATTTAATTCAAGCTTTTGATGAGATTCTACATTCGATAATAAAGTATTCTGTGTTGTTCTTTTTTTAAAAGTGTTCTGTTTTGAGCAATGACATATATATATATATATATATATATATATGGATATATATAAAAGAACATAAGAAATTTAAAGCATGTCATATTGTAATCAATAGGTAAATGATTTGGTGTATTGTATATATATGGTGTGAACAATGCATACCGTATATTCATTTTCTACCCAAAAATTCTGAAAATAGAGGCCAAATGAGTCGACCCCTTTCGTAAATAAAAAAAAAATAAAAATTCAGATCATCAAAACTACCACTCACCAACCACTCACCAACCTCTCATGCATTTTGTGTTCCCCATAGTATTGTGTGCACTAACACATGTTTATAAATATTCAGGACAAAGGTACGTGAAAGAATCATCAAAATATATGAGTCAAAGTTAGTTTTTAAGACTAATTAAGAGGTGAGAATGGCTGATATTGTAAAGACTATGAGCAAGATACTAGTGTTCGGAGGAACAGGATACTTAGGTCAGTACGTTGTCAAGGCAAGCATTTTAGCTGGCCACCAAACATATGTCTATGTTCGCCCTACAAAATCCGGGGACATCAGAAAGCTCCAACTCCTCGAGAAATTTCAAGCCATGGGAGTTACAATTTTTCAGGTATAATACATTATATTATATTGAGTAATTGTTTGGTATAGTAGTGCACAACAAATATGAACCATTAAATCTTATAATATTATAAACAGTTGAGATTGTATAATAATAAAATATATTTATTTATAATATTTTAATAGAGAATAATATGTAATAAAAGATATTTATGAAATCGAATATAGTATTAAAATATATATATATGAATGTTCTATATCAAACAGAGGTAGGTTTTGTAAATAAAATACGTATAATAAAATAGAGGTAGATTTTGTAAAATTCAAATAAATGTTGTTTTTTGTAAAATTTAAATAGAAACAATTTTAGTAATTAGAAATATGACTTTTATTTTTTGAATGTTCAAAATATCAAGTAAATACGGATTGTTAGATCTTATTATTTCATAGACGGTTATATTCATTTAATAAAAGATGTTATAAATAATATTTAAATATGAAATATAATTTATACTTTGATAATCTAAATCATTTAAAAAAGGTTTTGTACATATAATACAACCCTGATTCTTTGTGTTACAAATAAAATATAAGTGAATTTAGTAAAAATAAACAACAAAAAGGTGTTGTAATTAGAATATTACTCTTATTCTTTTTAATGTTTAAAATAAAATAAAAGAAGATTTTGTAAATATAATATGATTCTTATTATAAAATTGATAATTATTCTTCCATTTTTATTCTTTGTTCTAATTCAAATCATTACTAAATCCTTTTACCTCCTGTGACTCTAATCACGTATATATAAAATATTAATAAGACAGTTCACAAAGTAAATATTATATTATATTATATATTTTGAAATATGCATGTATCATACGAATTAATAAAGTAAATTAAATAATATAATATATTATTAATATTAATATGAACGTATATTTTAAAAATATCGGCACATAAAACTAATTATTAAAATAAACATATACTTTCAAGCACACCTTGTATGCTAGTATAGGTTATAAGCTAGTATACATTATAATTATAAGTCATTGAACCAGACAGGGTTAGCCTAGACCGGAGCTCCGTCTGCTTGGAGAATTAATATTTTTGTGTCACAAATTTTTATGCTATGTTTGGGCGGGAATGTCATGAAATTTGAATTATAATTAAATATTTTAAAACCCGGCCCTCACTTAGTGAATAAGTGCTACATTCTTTATAATTGGAGGTTCCACCCAAATTAAAAATTTCATCATAAAAAATTTGCGTTCACTCTTTTTTTTTTCATGCCTAACCTTCTGCTCCGTATTATTTCCATATGATTTTCACTCATTCCATTTTATTTCATACATTCACTACAGCCAAACACAACATTAAAATGCTAGCTATTTCCCTACTTATAATAAGCATGTATACACAGGGAGAACTGGATGAACATCAGAAGCTTGTGAAGGTACTCCGTCAGGTTGATACAGTAATTGTAACGCTAGGAGTACCTCAATACATGGAACAACTCAAAATAATAGAAGCCATGAAAGAGGCTGGCAACATTAAGGTAAATTAGCTGCTAATTTGCTCATAGGTTTTATCACTTCAAACTAAATATAATATGATTGGTAACGATTTTCGTATGTACATGCATGCATGTAAGAGGTTTGTTCCATCAGAATTTGGAAATGAGGTCGATAGAGGTAGTCCACTTCCACCATTCGAAGCAATTGCGGAAAAGAAAAGAAAAATTCGAAGGGCAGCTGAAAATTCTGGAATACCGTATACTTTTGTTTCTTCAAACTCCATGGGAGCATATTTCGTTAACTTCTTCCTTCATCCTTATGATGAAAAGAACAACAAAGTTACGGTCTATGGGACTGGTGAAGCCAAGTGTAAGTCAGTTATAATCTTCATTTTAATTGCAATTCAAATTTTGTGCATTGTGGATATATATGTTTTTCAGGAATATATTTTTGTTTCTTCAAATTCGAACTGATAAAAAGTTCTAATTTAATGTAGTTGCCTTCAGCTTTGAAAAAGATGTAGCTGAATATACCGTGGAAGTCGCAACCGATCCACGAACAAAAAATGGTTTAGTTATCTGCAGGCTACCGAAAAATGTAATAAGTCAATTAGATTTGATTTCACGCTGGGAGAAAAAAACAAGACGTACCATGGAAAAGATCTACATCTCTGAGGAAGAGGTCATCAAGCTCTCTCAATGTACTCCCTCTGTCCCAGTCAATTGTATACGTTTCTTTTTCACTGGTCGACACGCTTTTTAAGGCTCTTATAAAACATAGTTCCACAACTTATTTTTAAGATTTTCTTTTTTTGTATAAAAATATAAATGTTATACTTTTATACAAAAAAAGAAAATCTTAAAAATAATTTACAGAACTATACTATATTGAAGCATTAAAGTCCGTGCCGCGCCCCGTCCCCCAATGTATACTATTGACTGGGACGGAGGGAGTATGAAATATACTACACCTGCTTGGTCACTTTTCTGGAAGGGTTTTTTAGTGTGTGTTCATGGGCATACACTAACAACTATTTTTTACATATGCGGGAGATTTGATTGGTGGGATCATTATTAATAGTACCGGAACCAATCAAAATCCATCACATAAATAAAAAATTGTTGTTAGTGTGTGCCCATGAGCACACACTAGAAAATCCGTTTCTGGAATTACTATTTATTTAATTTTTTCAGATTTAAAATTGAAAAAGAAAGAAGATAGAGAATTGCTATGAACAAAATAAAATTATTTTTGCAGCGCCCTCAGAGCAGGATGCTGTTGCATACGGCATTCTTCATAGCATCTTTGTAAAAGGCGAACAGACAAATTTTGAACTGAAAGAGAATGACTTGGACGTTGTTAAGCTTTATCCAGAGTACAAGTACACAACAGTTGATGAAGTTCTTGATATCTTCATGGTTGATCCACCTAAACCATTTATAGCTAGCTTTGCTTGACCAAGTAAAATTTGAACTGTGCTTTTTAATTAATAAGATGCAATAATTTGGATCCTGCTTATGTATTTTATTTTCTAAAAAATAGTTCTGATCATGCAGGTTAAAGCTAGCTGGTATGATCACCAAATAAAAGTCAAAGTAGCTGTTTCCATTTTTTTTATTTGAATGCATTATGTAATAAGGAACATGATCCGAAAATAACCGGCAGAGCATGTATAATTGCAGTGACCTGATATTTCAATGTAAAATTTAGTAAGGATTTACTGAGTGACATGTCAGTTTCTGATTAGTTTTCTGAAGTACATGAAACTTAATTAGGTCAGATATCTATATGTGTATCATGATCGGTTCCTGCAGATCTAACTGATCAGTTCCTATTTCATTTCTTTTTCATATTGGTGGAATGATTGTCATTCCAGATATTCATTTAAAATTTTAACTACAAAGCCCATGGAGAAGGCAAGTATTATACTGAGGATTTAAAAAAATTGTAGATACTCATATTCTGAGGAACAGGATATTATATATGGTACGTCGTACCAGGTGAAAGCCTGTGTTGCAGCTGGCCGGTCATCCAACTTATGTTTATGTTTGCCCTCTCAAACCTCCATGTGATCCCTCCAAGTTAGACATCCGTAGAGAATTTAAATCCCTAGGAGGTACCATTTTCGAGGTAAACACACACTCACACCGTCAAGATATAGTATTTACTACGCCAATTTTGGCCATTTACGACCCATTTTTTCCGCCTTTTCCGTCGTAATTAGTACCATTTACGACGGAATGCTTCCATCGTTTTTGCTAGCGTCTGAAGTTGAAAAAAATATCGGTAATTTAAATTGTGGAGCAAATTATCACTTCCGTCGTAAGATCAGCCACGTGGACCCCACTGCTCAATTTTATCAAACCACAATATATGACGAACAAATCCGTCGTATTTACATCGTGGGCCCTACATATTTACGACGAAAAAAACATAGTAAATGTAGCCACGTGGACCCCACTGCTCAATTCATCAACTATAGAATATGACGAAAAAAACTGTCGTATTTTCATTGTGGACCCTAGTGCTTAATCATCACCGACAATATATGACGAAATCTTCTGTCGTTAGTTCAGTCACAGGAATGTAATCTTCGACGAAATATTCCGTCGTATGTTTATCATGTGGACCCGAATGACTATATTATCTAAATAAAATATATTAATCGTAATAAAATTTAGATTAATCTAAATATTCCCATATTATCATATATCGACGAAATTTTGATCTTTTATATTTTATATTAATCTAAGTAAAATATAGAAGATAAAATATTCTACAATTTAAAAGGAGAAGATAGAAAATATATACTTACAAGAACAATTGATGCAAGTGATGATTGTAATTTGTTATATCATATTTTTTTTGGTTAAGAGCATATTTTTTGGTTTTGGTAGTAGGGGGAAATGATGTTGGAGAGTAAGAGGCAGCAGCAGCTCGGGGATATATAGTAAGTTACGACGGAATTATCATGTCTGTCTTATGTTCAGCTTAAAAAATTACTCCCTCCGTCCCTTTTTACATGTCCACTTTGACTTTTGACCAGTCAAATTGACTTTATTTTGATTGAACTTTACATGTATCAGATAATTGAGAAAAATAATAAAAATTATATCAATAGAAAGTACATTTAGTGTATTTTAATACGCAACTTTCAGATTTTAAAAATAATGAGTAGATAATTTGTAATATTTAGTCAAAAATTGGTCAATTTGACTCCTCGAAATGCATAATGGACATGTAAAAGGGGACGGAGGGAGTAGTATCTTGCCATTTGATTTAAATGCGGGAAGGTGGGAGTTATGAGTTGGGAAACTTACGACGGTGTAATTACGACAGAAAAGAAAACTCAATTTATTTTCATTTATTTAGCTAAATATGTTAACTTACGAGAGAAAAATAAAATTTATCATTCTCATTTATTTTTCATTTTTAAAAAGATATAATTATATGAACTTATGACGGCATAATTACGAAGGAAAAGAAAACCATTTTATTTTCATTAATTTTTTGTCTTTAATTAGCTAAATATGTTAATTTACGACGGTATAATTACGACGGAAACGAAAACTATTTTAATTTCATTAATTTTTCGTCTTTAATTAGCTAAATATGTTAACTTACGACGGTTTAATTATGACGGAAAGTTAAACTTATCATTCTCATTCTTTTCCTTTTTTAAAACAGATATAATTATATAATTATATGAACTTACAACGGCGTGATTACGACGGAAACGAAAATCATTTTATTTTCATTTATATTTTGTCTTTAATTAGGTAGATATGTTAACTTGCGAATGTTTAATTACGACGAAAAATTAAAACTTATCATTCTCATTTATTTTCCTTTTTAAGAGCTATAATTATATAATTATGGAAACTTACGACGTCGTAGGTACGACGGAAACGGAAAACCATTTTATTTTCATTTATTTTTTGTCATTACTTAGGTAGATATGTTAACTTAGACGGTTCGTTATGATGGGTTTTTTTTTGCGGGAAAAGATTTATTGATTATATTTTATTAGGTCGCGCCTTAATTCTAGCGAATCATGGAAAGTTGGTACGTCGTAAGTATTGACGAGAACATACGATGAATAGTGGTTTTCCGTCGTAAATCATGCGCTCCGCGTTTTCCGTCGTAAGTCTTGGGCTCCGCCTTTTCCGTCGTAAGATATTGGTCGTAATTGGCCTGAATTGCTGTAGTGATTGGTCTCTTGTTAAGTCCTTCTCATATTAACACGAGGTTTTAGGAGGATATCTTAACTCAAACAGAAATCTATTTAGGACCGTGCATATGATATATCTTTTCATACGTTAATGTATATGTACACGGAGAACTCGATGAACATGAGAAGTTGGTTGAGGCTATTCGTCAGGTTGATATTGTTATTGTAACACTAGGAATGCCTCTAATCATGAAGCAACTCAATATTATTAAAGCCATGAAAGGGGCGGGTAATATTAAGGTAACTTCATGTAATACTGCTTTCCTGATTAAGTGTGAAGTTACGAAAATCTGCTTGAATATTTTTACATATTCCCTATTTCTTAGTTTGTGTTCACTTGGAGTGAATGGAATGGAGGGAGAATGAAATGAATTTTGTATTCTAAAATGGTGTTGATCAAAGAAAATGTATATAATTTTCATTCCTTCAATCATTCCAACCTTACTATTTTAACTATAACTCTAACCCACATGTTTTGGAAGGAATGCTCATTCCATTTCAACATCATGTTTCTTCACAATCTTTCTCACAAAAAAATTAACTACATTCATATTTTATTGATGGGTTATGATCTGACAGAGGATGACCATGACGTTGTTGAGCAATACCCAGAGACGTAAAACTAAGGATGACCATGGGTTAAGATTGATTACAATCGACGGGCACTAACACATAAAATTTTAATCATCATCACTTTGCATGGTTACGTGCAGTTACCAACTATTCACTCTATTCTTCTCACATTTTATGATTTTTTAACTACTCACGTATTTTAGAATGCATATAAAGTATATGTTTAAATTTTAAAATATTTGACACCTATTTTAGAGTGCATGTAAAGTATATGTTTGTAATATTTATAAAAAGAAAATTCTTGCATTGTATAAAATCCAAATATTAAATTTTATTCATTAGAAAAAAATTAGAAATAATTTATGAAATTATATTTTATTAAAATTGGACCCCACCTTCTAATATAAATAATTGAGAGACACAAAGATACTAAATTGGTTACTTGGAAAACAGAATTGTGACGGAATGAAGTCTGGAGAGGAAAATGAGAAAACGGGAAAGAAATGATACTAAATTGTTTTGCACAGCTTGGTTTTGTTCCATAAAGTGAATGGAAATTGGTGTGACTAATTTCATATTTAATTGTTTTTTATATCATATAATTTCAAAAGAATTAAATATGTTTTTTATTCAAAAAAAGAGTTAAATATATATATATTTATAACAAGATTATTTATTTATATTCTAACAAACTAATATAGTTTAATTTTTAGTAATACTAATAAATTTTTAAAATAAATTTACATGTGAATTATATCACAATTAAATTTAATTTAAAAAGGTAGATAAAAAATTATTTTTAATTTTTAAAAATAATTAATATGATAATCTTTATCTTAATTGTTTAAGGGATGAATTATAACTCAAAATAAATAAAAAGTGAGGAAAGAGAAATCAAATACCTACTCCATCTCGCCAATTGATTAAGAGTATTAATACTGGATAAATTTATTATTAAAATAGGAAAAAATAATGATTTTTACAAAACAAACACCTAAAAAAAGGAATGAATCAGTTAATTTTCTTTTCCTTAATAGCCCCTAAATTTACCATTAGACAAACCGGGTAATTTACCAACTACATCTTCCACTCAGCAAATTACCCGCTGCATGCAGTGGCGGAGCCAGAACATACATCGTGAGGGGGCACTCCAAAAATTTCCATCGAAATAAATCATAGAAAGTATAAAATCAACCATCACACTGTGTTCTTTCTTCTTTCTCTAAGTGTAATATAAATTCTCTCTCCTAAAATAATACTGGGTATTTGATATCTGGGTATTTGGAAGGGGGCACAGGGTGTGAACCAAAGTATGTGATTGCTGTCAAATGTGTGGGTCCCACATAATTGTTACTCCCTCCGTTTCTTTTTTCTTTTCCTATTTGTAATGTCGGTACTGTTCATAACATGAGACAAATTACTAATTTACATCTAATCTATAAAACTAAATATAGTCATGAGTGATCTTGTTAGATTCGTATTCACGAGTACTTTAATACGGTGAAGTTTTTATATTTAATACTACTACGAAATGAAAGATATTAACGATCAAAAGTGTGTGTTGGCAAACGTGAAAAGTACAAACAGGAAAAGTACGGAGGGAGTATTGTTTTTTTTAAAACCAAAGGGGGCACGTGCACCCAGAGGTCTCTACCTCGCTCCGCCACTGGCTGCATGTATGTGGTCTGATTTCGTTAACAAAATAAAGTCAATTTATTAGCTGTAAGTTGTAACATATAGAAATATAGAATGTTTGCATGTGTTGCTCTCTATAATTCTTTTTGCACATGCTGCTGGCGATTCATAGATCGAAACCAAATCTACCAACTACATGCAATGTTACCAACTACTCAGAAAAGGAACTAGCATCTCCAACGAGATTTATAGATTATTATTTAAGAAATAATATTATATTTAATAATATTATATTTTTTATATATGTCGTCCGTGTTAATTGTAGAAGATCGATTTTTTTTAGTTAGAAAATCTGAAAAGATATATGTTTTAATTAAGAAGATAATTATTATGTTGCTCGATGCTATTTTAGAATATTGAGATTTTTTAGTTAGAAAATATAAAAAGATTGTATATTTTAGTTAAAAGAAATAATTAGTTATATATAGATAACCCCCAAATTTGGGCGCAAGTACCAACCTACTAACCGACCAAACTTTCAATATTTTGGCTTTAATAATACGAATTTTCTATGGTGTGCCCAAGGGCACACAATAGTCACTAACTCTCATGAAAATTCTAGCTTTTGATTGGTTGATGGATAATAAATGTAAATGGCCCCCTGCATTCACATCAATTCCACCAATCAAAACAAGCCATTTTCAATAGTCACTAACTCTCATGAAAATTCTAGCTTTTGATTGGTTGATGGATAATAAATGTAAATGGCCCCCTGCATTCACATCAATTCCACCAATCAAAACAAGCCATTTTCATGAAAGTTGGTACTTATTGTGTGCCCTTGGGCACACATTACAAAGACCGTTAATAATATAGTATAGTATAGATATGATCATTTTAAAAAATAATTTATAATATTTTATTAATAATTATTACACCTATTAGGTTATAAATATCAAAGAAATTATCCAAACACATAAAACAAAAGTTATTTTTCACTTATAAGTAACTTTCTACTTATAAGACAATAAGAATTTTTTTAAGTTAACCCATACATGCCCATTAGATATATATTGAACTTAGTATAAAATTTCATTCAGGAATATTATTAATTAATTGGGTATTTAAACATGTCAGACTGTGAACAATGTGTAAATGATTTGTTGTACTGTATACGTGAACAATGCATACTGTGTATTCATTTTCTACCCAAAAATTCTAAAAGTGGAGGCCAAATGAGTCATCCCCTTTTGTGTCAAAAATATTTTATCAGATCAGCAAACCTACCACTCATGCATTTTGTGTTCCCCGTGATATTGTGTGTACTAAGACATGTTTATAAATATTCAGGACAAAGGTACGTGAAAGAATCATCAAAATATATGAGTAAAAGTTGGTTTGTGATACTAGTGTACGTTGTAAAGGCAAGTCTATGTTCGCCCTACAAAATCCGGGACCAGTTAAAGCTCCAACTCCTACGAAAAGGCTGTTGAGTATTGCCATAGGTACATTCTTTGGGAAATGCAATATTACTGACAAATTATCTTTGCAGCGTTAAGTATTCTCGGAGAATGTAACTATGGCAATACTTCACAGCCTTTTCATAAAAGGCGAGGAGATGGCTTAGGATCTGAAAAAGGATGACTTAGACGTTGTTGAGCTATACCCAGAATACAGGTACACACCACTTGAGGAATTTTTGATATATTCCTGCTGGTTGATCCAGCAAAGCCTTTCCCGGCTGCTTTTTGAGTATTATTCTGGAATTTGCTTTCTAGCAAACCTAATAATGTAGTATGTCATCATGTACTTGACTCGGAGAATAAATAATATATTTGAATTGAATAGGGTTACAAAATTGAGACTCAGATTGATTGAGGTTTTTTTTTTTTTTGCCGAACAGTTTGATTCAGGTTAGTAAAATAGAAAAATGTAAAATTATAAGATGTCAAGTAGCTTTATATAAGATATATCATTTCTAAGGGGGCTACAAAATCAATATAATATATGATTTGTAATAAATTAATGAGTGCTTAACACTTTGCTCCCTTATATTTAGGCGTTTTTTCGATTTGGTCTCAAACAATTTCTTTTGACAGTATGCACCATAAAATTTTAAAAGCGCTTCGTTTTGCATCATTTTGACCATTCTCCGTTTCATTTACCGTTAAAATCAACAGATGTGGGGTTTTCACTTAGCACCCCCACAATTTTCATGAGGTATTTCAAATTTTCCAGGACGATCATTCTCATGTTCATGGCATCAACGTTGATGACTTTCTGCAGGTCCAAGAGAATAATCATTAATCAGGTGGTGCCACAACCTTTGGATTCTCCTTTTGAGGAGGAACCTCCTAACCTTCTGGCTTTCGACTCGGTCTCAGCACATCAGCCTAGCTCCATATAACTGGAAAGGGTAAAGAAAAACTCTTCTAAAACTACAATTTTAACTCGAATGGAGCTTTGAGTGTACGTATAAGCAGTGGAGATCTTAAACAGTGGAGTTCTCTCATCCGTTTCCCCACTTTTCTCAAAGGAGAAATTGTTCTTGAGGCTGAAATATGGGTTGGAGTTAGAGTGAAAGATGTTTTGGAGCAAGCTGTCCTGGGGTGCAAGGCCTGTGAACTCTATCAATAACAATCAAAGAATCTTGAAAGCTCTCAGGGTCTGAAGCACAGAAGCAGGAGGAAGCACTAGCCCTATACAAATCTCTGAGCCCAAGGCAGACGTCATGCATGAGGAAGCTAGTGATCTTGAAGAAATGAATGCGCTTATGCAAGTTGCAGAAGTGCTAGTGGAATATGGGAGCTTTTTGAAGATTCAAGTGCATTAATAATGTATTCTTAGTTCTTAGCCAGGGTTTAGTCGAGGGTCTAAATTACTAGTAGTCTAGTCTTTTGCTAATGAATGTAATTATGTAAGCTATGCAGTGGGATAGTCGTATTTCAGTATTGCCAGGATTCTCTACTTTTTTTTTGCCAGGATTCTGTACTTTGATTATGTTCCTTTTAATGTTATCTTCAATTTTCCGTCCGACTACTTTTAAAGCCCGCTCTTAATCTCGCCTCGGGGTCCAAACCCCCCTCTCCGGCGTTGTTTTGTAGTCACCCATCCAGCAGCTACACCGCAAGACGACGGAGCACGGCGGAGAAAGGGCCAGAACAGGATCTGGAGTTCTCACCGAGCCCGTCCCCCAATGTAAACAATTAAGGGGGACGGAGGGAGTATATGCTTAAGAGTTTCTCCCAATTTCGGATATAAATTATGGTTATGGTTCTTGTATTAATTAATTATGGCTTTTCCTATTGCTGACTGAAACTTTGTAATTGACTATGTTGGTTGTGTTTAATTGTGAGAATACGGGGACAAATGGAAGGGGAGTTTCTGAAAGAACGGAAGCGGGAACGCTGCTGCAGCGACACCGAAGGCGGTTCACCACGGAAGTAAGGGGAGAGGGGTGCGCGGGGTGACGGGTAGATGGTGCGACAGAGAGGAGAAGGGAATTGTAAATTCATAAATAGATTAAATAATAATAAAAATGATAATAATAAAGGATATAATAAATAAATAAGTATTACTAGTAGAGTACGAGAGTAAAATAAAAAGAGGAAAGTACAATTTATTAGATTCATTTAAAATATAAGTACAGATGCAAGGTTAATAATGAAATAAGTTGATAATTGATTAAATATGAATAAGAATTTAGATGTTTTTGTGATAAAGTATACAAAAAGAGGGATAAATGAAAATTTAGAGATTTCTAAGAAAGTTGAATTTTTATTTTCTTAGGAAGAATGGAAAAGCGTGTAGGTGAGGTTACTTAGTTTAAGGCTTACGCGTAACGTTAAGCCGTAATTAACTCTCACATACATGCATGATACCCATTACTCGTAAATCCATTATTGAGTTTATAATATCCTTTGTTTTAATACTATCAAGAGTATGAAAAATAATTTGACGATAGTTTACCACTAATGTGGTCTTCTCCTATTCAAGATTTTTCTCTGGTTCAAGCCACCAGAATTGGGTTCTTGCAGATCCGCCATAGCCCTAAACAATTTTGTACCAAGCCTCCGTTACACAAGGAATAAATATTTCTTCCGATCTATGTCTCAAAAAATCATTCCTGATGTGTATTGTTACCCTTTAAGATGTCGATGTTGATCGCTATTCTGATCGATTTGTTAATCGTCACGGGAGACTCCCTCTTTCCAGATTTGTTCATGACTCAGATCGGAAAAACAGGTGTGATCTTTTCAAAACACAAATCTTCATGTTTATGATTATGTGATCATTGAGTGATTTACAATATATATATTATTGTGATGTGGTTCATATTTCATTTTTTTTCATGATTAGGTAAAATTGTGTAATTGAATCCTTCTTGTTTGGATTGTTACGTTCCTGTTTCGATTTTATTTTCTTTTAATCTATTTTGTCCGAATTTGAGGAGATTGGATGCATATTATATGATTAGTTTCATTTTACGTGTTATGTATGCTCAGTGTCCCGAATGTTTGTTTGCCGTTCTTGGATGGATTGTGGCTGCGGCGGTGGTGTAGTGGTGATGTAATTAATGCGCGTTGTTGAAGTTAGTTTATTCGGATTGACTTTTTTCATGATTTTAGTTTTAATTTTGTAATTTTGGATATATTTTGTTTTCAATAGCAGTATAGTAGTATTTGTTGATCATAATTTTAGTTTTTAAATGTCAAGTTGACTCTCTTAATTTGTTTATCTTTAAAATTTGAATTTTCATTAAAAGTTTTGATTTGATATTTTGTGTGTTCATTACTAGATTAATTATTTTTTTGAAAGCATTACTAGATTAATTATTGATTGAATCTTTATTGGTGATTATTGTACCAAAATTTCATAATTTATGGGGTTCATTTAAGATGACTTTATTGTACCTTAATGAGGTATTATTATGCCTTTAAGGGCTGATTGGTTGATTGGTGTATACCAAATTCAAATTGTGCTGATAATTATTATTAGCTATAATCTTCATTTATTTGTTTCCCAAGATTTTGTCTTGTATATGTGTAGGTATATCTTAAATATTTTCCCAAATTTATATTATAATTTCTTTATTATTTTTTTAATATTAATTAATATTATTTGTCTGTTATTTCCTGGTGAGATTTATTTTATTTCGTATTATGTTATTAGATATCTAACCAAAGAGATCTCATTATCTCTTTGGTGTAGATTTCTAATGATTTTTTTTACATCAATTTTTAATTTCTACTTTTCTTATTATTTCAAAATTATATTATATTTATATCTTTTTAATTATGAGTTTGCCGACTCTTTCCTTTATCGTTTTAGAAAGTTTTATTACTTTGTTGTTTGTATGAACTTATTAGGTCTACTTTTGTTTTGTATTTTTTCAGGATACGCGAGTGGAAGGAAAATGCAAGCGGGACCTCTTATGGGTGTTTTCGAACATTAAAGCTTTATTGTCTAAGTATACTCGGTCATCTCTGCATGTCCGAGGGTTAGATGGTAAACTTTCTTGAACGAAAGGAACTCCTGGTAGCAACTATCCAATTTTGGAACAATTCTTTATACGAGAAAGTATCTTGTGACAAAAAAAAGAGTATGAAAAATGTTATCAACGACATTTATCTCTGTGTTCATGATATCTATGTGTCATTTTCTTGTTGTGTGGTTTTCCAGGTCGTGAAAAAGTTATACTTGCACATATGCTACGAATAGCAGCACATTTCTTTCTTTTTCTGAGAATTTCTAAGAACTCCTTATGTAATCCATAAAAACTAGATTTGTTGTTATACGATAGTTGCTTAACTTTAATTTCATCTATACACATATGACAAGCCATCTTTCCATGGGTTGATCACCCACTAACCATCCCAATCCGGGAAAGTCATTAATAGTCCACAACAAAACTACTCGCATCATAAAATTAGTCTTTGTAAAAACTTTAAATGTACTATACCAACCCGCCACATACTTAAATAATTTTTATAATTTAAATTAAATAAAAAATAATCTATATTTTTAGTTACAGAAATAATAGATAAGTAGCATCAAATGTGTGTACACTAAACAACCATAAATCAATCAAAACACTAAGATAAACATTTAGATTCTTTCCAAGACCATTCCGCCTAGTAACTAGCAGCTGTTGGGTTTCGGGGAAACAAACGCAGCGGATAATCGACGTAAAATAAAAAAAAAATCCGAAACCCTAACCCGAGGATCCATCTATAAAGAACGGCTGATCATGGAGATACGAGATAATACCTTGTTGAAGCTTTACGTTAGCGAAAGATGGAGGTCCGGAACAAGCAATCACCACGCAGCCCTCGTCTAAGGATCGCGTCTCTAAGCAGTCCACACGAACGTCTGATTGCCAAAGATCACCGGAGCCGGTACTAGCCGAATGCAGCCTCTCTCTCTCTCTAGCCTCTCTTGATGTAGAGCTGCTAGGGTTTTATAATAAAACGAATTTTATGTTACTTAACCCTAAAACAATACATCATTATGTATTTATAGGGAAGAGAGATAGATGGGCCAAACCCTAATCGGATTTGGGCTTCTCCAAACCTAATCCGATTTTGGTTTTAATATTAAATTCGAAATTCTAATTACTTAATTAAGACTGGCTCAATTAAATAATTTATTTCGAACTTAATCATTTAATTTAAATTCAGAATTTAAATTAAAACTCCTTTAAACGTTCAAAGTTTGTGACCCTTTAGGTTATTATTACGCTGACAATAATTTTAATATCCAATAATAAAATTATAAACAATGAGCGGCATCTAGTAATACATCATTGCTACCCAAGTAATAATAATAATTGGTGATTCAATTAAACCTTTTGTGAATAATGTACAATGTAATATAATCCCTTTAACCTTATATTATAGATCAGACTCAAGGCATGTATTGTGTCATCCTCTTCATCGTCTAATCCGAATTTCCTTGATCAATGAGTAGACTATTAAACAAATCAATATTTGAGCACGGCCATGCATTTTATAGTCTCACTCAATCAAGAGGCCAATAATATCACTCCTAAAATAGGAGGGTTAAATCCTTTCTAGATCATTCATATTTCTCATACGATTCATAATATACCCAATGTACATTTCATCATTACCCGGTCAAAGGTAACTTTTAGTGCAACCAAAGTATATTAATTCTCATATAGAAATATAATGATATCAAGTCAGAGGATCATTACATCATTATCACAGTGAGAATTTCTAATGACACTTATTAACATGTAAAATCTCACGGTGGGTCATTCCAGTGCCATGTGTCGATACATGCACTTATGTTCTTGACTTTAGCATCACTATACCTATGATCAATGAGATGTGATCATCAGTCAACAAACATACTAGTCTTAATGCATCATTATTGTCCCTTAACAATGATACTCGACTAGGGACATTTAGGAATATTGATATTATTCTCATAATCTCATTTCTAAGTCACGTACTTAGAGATATAGAATTACATATAATATTCCAAGGACATTTATTATGCTTTCAATTTATTACGCAGTAAATAAAGACACATTAAATATTTATTCCATAATCAATATAACATAATCCATAAATGTCTACGATAGAACACAATAGTATTGTCTCTAGGACACCAATACTAACAATCTCCCACTTGTACTAGAGCCAATCTCTGATGTATCTAATACCCATGGAACTAGTATGACCTTCGTGCTTCTGCTGCGACAAAGCCTTGGTCAGTGGATCTGCAATGTTATCATCTGTATGCACTTTACATATATGTATATCCCCTCGAGTGTTAATCTCTCGGAGTAGGTGGTATCGTCTGAGTATATGCTTAGTGCGGGAATGAGATCGGGGTTCCTTAGCCTGTGAAATGGCTCCATTATTGTCACAGTACAAATCTATCGGATCTGATACTGAAGGAACCACATCAAGTCCTGTAAGAAATTTCCTGATCCAAACAGCTTCCTTGGCTGCTTCACAAGCAGCTATATACTCAGCCTCCATTGTAGAATCGGCAACCGTCTCTTGCTTTGAACTTTTCCAACTAACAACACCTCCATTTAGACAAAATACAAAGCCAGACTGAGAGATCGAATCATCTTGTCTGTTTGGAAACTAGCATCTGTGTAACCTTTTACAACTAGTTTCTCTTCTCCTCCATATACCAAGAATTGATCTTTAGTCCTCTTTAGGTACTTAAGAATATTCTTGACTGCCGTCCAGTGACCTTCACCTGGATTAGACTGGTATCTACTCGTCATGCTCAAGGCATACGAGACATCAGGACGAGTACATATCATTGCATACATTATGGAACCAATTGCCGAAGCATATGGAACTTTGCTCATACGGTCCTTATCATCCAATGATTTCGGACTGTTTTCTTTCGAGATCAATATCCCGTGAGACATTGGGACATATCCCCTTTTTGCCTCTTGCATCCCAAATCGATGCAATACCTTATCAATGTATGTACTCTGACTTAGGCCGATTAGTCTTCTTGATCTATCTCTATAGATCCTGATCCCTAATATATAGGTCGCATCGCCCAAGTCTTTCATCGAGAAATTTTTGCTCAACCAAGTCTTAACAGCCTGTAAAGAAGGTATGTCATTCCCCATTAGTAATATGTCATCCACATATAGCACTAGGAATGCCACATGGCTCCCACTCACTTTCTTGTAAACACAAGGCTCATCTTCATTTTGAATGAAGCCAAACTCTTTGACTGTTTCATCAAAACGAATATTCCATCTCCTTGAGGCTTGCTTTAATCCGTATATAGATCGTCGCAACTTACAAACCATTTTGGGAAATCTCGGATCGACAAAACCTTCAGGTTGTGTCATATACACATCCTCTTCTAGGCTTCCATTCAAGAAGGCGGTTTTGACATCCATCTGCCAGATTTCGTAGTCATAGTAAGCAGCTATTGCAAGCAAAATCCTGATGGATTTGACCATAGCAACTGGTGAGAAGGTTTCATCATAGTCAATACCATGAATCTGTCTGAAACCTTTTGCAACTAGTCGTGCCTTATAGGTCTGAACATTTCCATCCATGTCGGTTTTCTTTTTGAAAACCCATTTACACTCAATAGGTTTAACTCCCTCGGGTAAATCAACCAAAGTCCATACTTGGTTTTCATACATGGAATGCATCTCAGATTTCATGGCATCAAGCCATCTCTTGGAATCTGGAGTGTTCTTAGCATCTTTGTAGGTTAGAGGCTCATCATTATCCATAAGCATCACATCACCAGTTTGAGTCAAGAGAAAACCATAATATCTCTCTGGCTCATGGCGAACCCTACTAGATCTACGAACAACCTGTGTTTCCGGAACAGGATTACTCTCAATATTTTGATGTACATCCTGCTCAGGTTCCTGCTCTGGTTCAATGTTATCATGTGGTTCTCGAACTTCATCGAGATCTATTATCCTCCCACTGTTTTTCTTAGAAAGCATCTCTCTTTCAAGGAACACAGCGGTTCGAGCAACAAACACTTTGTTCTCAGAAGGATTATAGAATGAATAACCTCTTGTTTCAATTGGGTATCCCACAAAATTACATTTATCAGACTTAGGTCCTAGCTTGTCAGAATTTTGACGTTTCACAAACGCCTCACATCCCCAAATTTTCATAAATGACATGCTATGACGTTTCTCAGTCCATATCTCATATGGAGTGTTCTGGACCGTTTTAGTAGGAACTCGGTTAAGTGTATAGGCAGCCGTCTCTAGGGCATAGCCCCAAAAACTAATTGGAAGATCTGCATGACTCATCATTGATCGCACCATGTCCAACAAGGTACGATTTCTCCTCTCGGAAACTCCATTCCATTGTGGTGTTCCAGGAGGAGTAAGTTGTGATACAATACCACACTCTTTTAAGAAATTCTTAAATTCTTGGCTTAAGTATTCACCTCCACGATCTGATCGTAGAGTCTTAATACTTTTGGTAGTTTGCTTTTCTACTTCAGCTTTGTACTCTTTGAACTTTTCAAAAGAATCAGATTTATTCTTCATAAGATACACATATCCATATCTACTGAAATCATCAGTAAATGTTATGAAGTAGTAAAAGCCACCTCTTGCCATAGTTCGCATTGGACCACATACATCACTATGTATTAGTTCCAATCTCTCAGTGGCCCTCTCACCTTGTCCTGTGAAAGGTGCTTTAGTCATTTTTCCAATGAGACATGGTTCGCATGCTTCGTATGATTCAAAATCAAACTTATCCAAGTATCCATCCTTATGTAACTTGGAAATGCGCTTCTCATTTATATGGCCTAAACGACAGTGCCAGAGGTATGTTTTATTTGAGTCATCAGTTTTAAGTCGTTTATTATTCACATTATAGATGGGAGTATCCAAGTCAAGAACATATAAACCGTTAAATAAACGTGCAACCCCATAGGTAACATTATTCAAAGAAAAGGAACAACTATTGTTCTGAATTGAAAAGGCAAAACCTTTCTTGTCCAAACAAGAAACTGAAATAATGTTTCTGCAAATTGCAGGCACGTAAAAACAATTCTCAAGTTCTAAAATAAGCCCAGTGGGCAACGATAAATGATAAGTCCCTACAGCTATAGCAGCAACTTTTGCTCCATTGCCAACTCGTAGGTCGACTTCTCCCTTTGCCAACGTCCTACTTCCCTGTAGCTCCTGCACATTCATACAAATGTGAGAACCACATCCAGTATCTAATACCCAAGATGTTGAAGTAGACAAATTGACTTCTATAACATAAATACCTGAATTAGAAGCGGCAGCAGCCTTCTTCTTCTTCAGATCCTCCAAATAAGCATGACAGTTCCTCTTCCAATGACCTGGTTTCTTGCAATAGTGACAATCACCCTCCTTCTGAACACCACCTTTTGGCTTCAAGGCCTTAGTTGGACCAGGTTTCGGATTGGCATTAGAATTAGATCCCATCTTCTTCTTGCCTTTCCATTTACCCTTTCCTTTGGCCTTCCCCTTATTCACCATCAATATGGGAGTAGGGGACGCCTTCTGAATGTTGGTCTCAGCAGTTTTCAACATTGCCAACAATTCGGCGGGGTTCTTGTTTATCTCATTCATATTGTAATTCATTACAAACTGAGAATAGTTATTGTTTAGAGATTGCAAGATCAGATCAATTTGGTGCTCAGGACCAATCGGGGCACCCAATTTTTCAAGATAATCAATATACCCTATCATCTTCAGAACATGCGGTCCTACCGGATCACGTTCACCCTGCTTACAAGCATTCAAAGATTTGAAAGTATCAAACCTCTCCTGACGAGCCTGTCCCTCAAACATACGCTTAAGGGGCTCAATCATATCATAAGAATCCATATTCTCATGTTGTTTCTGAAGTTCAGCACTCATGGTCGCTAACATGAGACATTGAACATCCGTGTCATCATCGATATGCTTCTGATAAGCAGTATGCTGAGCACGGGTTGATCCTTCAGCGAGAGGTGTAGGGCGAGGAATATCTATGACATAGAGCTTGCGCTCTTGTTTGAGGACAATCCTCAAATTCCTTTGCCAGTCAAGGAAGTTGGTTCCTGTCAGCTTGTCCTTCTCAAGGACTGATCGTACAGAGAAGTTGTTTGAATTATTTGCCATTGGATATCTACAATATTTTCAAATGCATAAGATAAATTAGTCTACAGATGTTTATTAAATTATGTTCAAGTGATTATAAATATATATTCAAAATATATATCTCCCACTATTTTGTTCAAATCAATAGCCCTAACTATTAATTCGGAAAGCATTTCTGCAAATCTTTCTAGTGAGCCAAGATCCATATTTCATCCATGTTTTAAGTTA
This sequence comes from Daucus carota subsp. sativus, assembly GCF_001625215.2. Lineage (NCBI taxonomy): Eukaryota > Viridiplantae > Streptophyta > Magnoliopsida > Apiales > Apiaceae > Daucus > Daucus carota. The sequence continues at coordinate 59,355,540 of NC_030383.2, read as the reverse complement.
GCGTGGGCTAATACTCTCAAAACATGACTATTTAGGTTGACAACATTTGTCAATTATATCAAATATAACTCTTGGATAGTTTGGTGGAGCAACCCTTTGCACATATTTATGTAATAAATCTCACCAAACTCCATGCCTCTAAACCCACAATCCTATTGTGATGGTTTAGTTAAGTTAGACCCAATAATTCAATAACTAAGTACATTTACTTACCACGTCTTCCCATGATTGATTAAAGCACTTTGCTTTGGCAAACCTACTTCTTTCAATCTAGATCTTGACGAGTATTAATCATTGGAAGGCATCTGATTAACTTAATATTTTTAATTAGGGATTTTATTAAAACGACCATGATCCTGTCATAAAGAGATCCTCAATTTTTCCTTGCATCAAATATTTCAAATCAATACTCTTTGATTGGTTGAAAACCTGACCTGAGGTGTTGGCACAACGGCTATACTTAAAAACCCCAAATCCGACGGAATCTTCCTCTCATTGAATATCGAAAATCCATAATTAATTCCGTGTTTCATAAACACGAGAATCTCATGATCGTTGTATTCCTTTTTAAAAATCTTGAGTCGTTACAGATTTTATCTTGTTTAAACAAGCATGGCATGGGTGTCGTATCGAATACATACATCTTAATCTAATTAAGCATGCATCTCTATAACTACGCATACATATCATCATCTCATGCATCATATATGTAAAGTGCAGTATGTAAACGTGCATGGTTATGGCCTTTATCCTATATGATTCTTTCAAGCTAATGAAAGAATCTAGGTCAATCTATGGTGAAGATGTATAACTATTACAAGTCTTCATGCTCCTTGATTGCCCCTCCTTGTGGATCATCCTTCAATCTTCAAGTACATTACAATGAATAATTGAATACAACCTATTCTAATGTACTTACATGAGAAAACTCGAGTTACATTCGAGATTAAAATTACAAGAATGAATATCACGACATGCAAGTCGTATTTATACAACCAAAACCAAAAAACATTAAACTAGGGGTCCTTAAGGCCATAACCAGCACCATGCTCAAGTAAACAAACAAGAACACATAACCATACAAAGCGGGGGTCCGGGGGCGGCAGCCACCGGGCGGGGGTCCGGGGGCGGCAGCCACCGGGCGGGGTCCAGGGGCGGCAGCCCCAGGCTGGGGTCAGCTCGGAAATTTTTGATTCCTGAATACAAGTGCTATACAAAAATCATCAATTTCGGAACAACAGATCATATCTGTTACCTTCTGCCACTACTGCATCATATGCAGTTTTAGAAGCATGTATCATATACATGCTGATCTTTCCCCAGTGACCAGATCATGTCCATACACCATCTTGTTGAACAGTTTATATCATTATATAAACAACACATCATATGCAGAACATACAAATCGCATACTAATCAGTCATGGCAAATCATAATCATGCTGGTATCATCATATCACTATATTTAACATAACAGAATCATATATGATCAATACAGCATGTTATAATCAACATATCTCAAAACCATATCAAGGCAGATTCATAAAACATGCATACATGCATCGAATACTGTAAACACGTAACCAAATCAGCCCCTTATAAACCTGGCTCTGATACCACTGTTGGGTTTCGGGGAAACAAACGCAGCGGATAATCGACGTAAAATAAAAAAAAATCCGAAACCCTAACCCGAGGATCCATCTATAAAGAACGGCTGATCATGGAGATACGAGATAATACCTTGTTGAAGCTTTACATTAGCGAAAGATGGAGGTCCGGAACAAGCAATCACCACGCAGCCCTCGTATAAGGATCGCGTCTCTAAGCAGTCCACACGAACGTCTGATCGCCAAAGATCACCGGAGCCGGTACTAGCCGAATGCAGCCTCTCTCTCTCTCTCTAGCCTCTCTTGATGTAGAGCTGCTAGGGTTTTATAATAAAACGAATTTTATGTTACTTAACCCTAAATCAATACATCATTATGTATTTATAGGGAAGAGAGATAGATGGGCCAAACCCTAATCGGATTTGGGCTTCTCCAAACCTAATCCGATTTTGGTTTTAATATTAAATTCGAAATTCTAATTACTTAATTAAGATTGGCTCAATTAAATAATTTATTTCGAACTTAATCATTTAATTTAAATTCAGAATTTAAATTAAAACTCCTTTAAACGTTCAAAGTGTGTGACCCTTTAGGTTATTATTACGCTGGCAATAATTTTAATATCCAATAATAAAATTATAAACAATGAGCGGCATCTAGTAATACATCATTGCTACCCAAGTAATAATAATAATTGGTGATTCAATTAAACCTTTTGTGAATAATGTACAATGTAATATAATCCCTTTAACCTTATATTATAGATCAGACTCAAGGCATGTATTGTGTCATCCTCTTCATCGTCTAATCCGAATTTCCTTGATCAATGAGTAGACTATTAAACAAATCAATATTTGAGCACGGCCATGCATTTTATAGTCTCACTCAATCAAGAGGCCAATAATATCACTCCTAAAATAGGAGGGTTAAATCCTTTCTAGATCATTCATATTTCTCATACGATTCATAATATACCCAATGTACATTTCATCATTACCCGGTCAAAGGTAACTTTTAGTGCAACCAAAGTATATTAATTCTCATATAGAAATATAATGATATCAAGTCAGAGGATCATTACATCATTATCACAGTGAGAATTTCTAATGACACTTATTAACATGTAAAATCTCACGGTGGGTCATTCCAGTGCCATGTGTCGATACATGCACTTATGTTCTTGACTTTAGCATCACTATACCTATGATCAATGAGATGTGATCATCAGTCAACAAACATACTAGTCTTAATGCATCATTATTGTCCCTTAACAATGATACTCGACTAGGGACATTTAGGAATATTGATATTATTCTCATAATCTCATTTCTAAGTCACGTACTTAGAGATATAGAATTACATATAATATTCCAAGGACATTTATTATGCTTTCAATTTATTACGCAGTAAATAAAGACACATTAAATATTTATTCCATAATCAATATAACATAATCCATAAATGTCTACGATAGAACACAATAGTATTGTCTCTAGGACACCAATACTAACAGCAGCGTCAAACATATATGGATCCTTCATACACATAGTTTGTGGAAGGTTATAAAGAAGTAGTACAACTAACCATATTGAGTATACAGTAGATGCAGCAGTATACAGTAGATGTAGCATTACTATACACGGGGAATCTATCAGTTGCAAGATCAAGTTTGACATTATGAAACTCTGCTACAAAGCCGAGATGCATCTTGTCAATTTCTTTCCACTCTTCTCCATCAGCCGAATGACCAAGAAGCCATTCATCCACAATTCTGTACTTCTGATATTTCATATGCTCAACAGTTTTGGTAGATATGTACAACACTACAATCGGGGGTGATTTTAAAATATCTTAATATCTTCCTCGGAATAGTATTGTTCCCACCATATGTTGCACCCTTGTATCGACTCAAGTTACAATTTTTACAATTTCTCAAATCCTTATCATCACCATAAAATATATACATTCATTTTATCATGCTTGTATTTAATTTTATGTCTCAAACTCATCTTTTTAACCATCTTCATGACGGCAAAATAATTGGAAAGGAGCTTATGACCCTTTGGGAACACGTCCCCAAGCAAAAGGAGCAACTCATCAAAGGCTTTCTCACTACATTTGTTACTACTCTTCCATGTAGTAATCTTGAAACAAACTTCAATTGTGCGTACTTGACATTACCCGGATATATTGATTCCCCGACATTGTTCACATGTCTAAAAATTTAGTTGCTTGCTTGTTCGGGACCTCGGGAATGTTATTCTCTTCTTCCAAAGCGTCCGATCCAAAAACATCCCTTAACATCTCATATTTATCATACTCATCTTCATAATTATTCATTTTTTCAATTATTGACTCGCTAAATTCACCATAATAGTGTCATATAGTATAACTCTCGGGAAAACTAGTTGCAAATAAGTGAAACTCGACACCGCGAATGAGTTGTTGTAATTAATTTCTACATGTATTGCGAGGACATCTAATAAGTAGATTTGGATCATTCGGTTCGTTAAATTGCTTCGCACAAATGCCAACAAATATTTACGCCTTGCTCCCGAGTATTTTTGGGAAAGAAAGCAAGTGAATGAAAGTGAAAGTAAGTGTGCTTTCACTTTCATCCCACTTTTGGAGTGAAAGTTTTGGAGTGAAATTATACTATATTTTCACTCATTTTCACTTGCTTTCGTCCCTTTAAAGAACTCGGGAGCACGAATAGGAGTGAAAGTTAACAAACTTTACTTCCTCTTCACTTGCTTTCCTCCCTTTTTAAAACTCGGGAGCAGGGTGTTAACCCCGTCATTATATTCATCCATAAATTCATAACCATCAAAAATTATTTGTAGAGGGATCAAACTTCGATCGTAAGACATCTACATATGCATGAATAATGTACATATCAATTTCAATATGCACATAAACAAAAATAAACATATAAATATTAAATGATTTATATCAATGCACAAATAATTAAATTATGGAAGAATAAGCAAAGATTTATTATATGATTACATTGATTCAAGTGATAATTGTTGTTGTTACGTCATATTTCGTGTGAAATCAGAGGGAGAAGTATTTGTTTTGAACGAAAAGTAGAGCTTAGAGAATGAAGGCAACAGGTTGAATATCCTGATTAACTTCGACGGAAGAACACATCCAATCATGAGTTAGTTTAAATATATTATTTCCTAACGAATAATTTAAATTTGATTGATGATATTAAATATGGTTGGTGAACTTACGACGGTGTACCAAAAATTCGTGATAAGTTTCATTGGTAAAACGACATTATTTTCACACATCTGCCACTTTTTTCTTTTTTAATTGTTTTTAGTTAAGGAAAATATTTAAATAAGAAATTTATAACGGACGGCACCATCCGTCGCATCGCAAGTTCATGACGATGTTACGTATCTTATCGTTGTAACATACAGTCATAAGTTGAGACAATCAGAAAATCCGTTTTAGGTTATCAGTTGTAAATAGTTAATTTTTTCGGTGATTTTGAACGTCTTTCACTCAGCAAATTATCAACTGCATATATGTCTGTGATCACTTAACAAATTAGCAACCACATGTGTGTTGTGTGATATCTTCATCTCACTTGGATGAGTGGATGTGCTCAATGATTTAGGAGGGACAAGGTCACTTTCCACCTCCATACACGCAAAATAGTACCAGAGGAATTAAAGGTGAATAATGTGGCAATCCCATTCCTCTCTTTTTAATATTTTATTCTTTTATCTAGATATATTGTATTGTGTTATGCTATGTTTAAATTGTTGTGTTTTTTTTTATTTTCTACAAAATTTTCATAATGGTAACATTTAATTCTCGTACATTTGTAACTCATAATGGTAAATCACAAATGAAGTTGGCATCATAGCTTATAAGTTTCATAATGGTATTAAGTGAGTTGGCATGGGGTGCCAAAAGTTAGCAACTCATAAGCTAGGATGCCAACTTCATTTGTGATTGATAATAAATAAAATATTCATTTGTTGTCCTAATAATACATAAAATATTATTTCTCTATTAATAAAGTTGGCATCTTGGAATCATTGGAGTGTATTTTGAAAGAAGGGTGCTAAAAATGATTTGGAAGAGTATGCATTTAAAAAATAATATTTTGAGTTATGTGTCAAAACTGGCAATGTCAACCATTAGAGATGCTTTCTTGTTTACCATTTTTGTGGGCGAAGTTTCAATTTTAGAATATGATAACTGGACGGTTTTATATTTTCGGAAAATGTGTAATGATTAGGGTTCAATTTTCTATTAAAAAAATCTGCCCTTTTTTTGAAAAAAAATTTGGTGTTTAATCATTTTTTAATACTTAAACAATATCTACCGTTTTATTATAAATTTGAAATTCTGATCATTTCAAATCCTAATGATCATTTAAAATAGTTAAATTCGAGCACCGTTTTTACAATTAACTGGTCTATTATGCGTACGAAACCTGCGGCTTAGGGCAAACCCAGCAGTGATCCAAAGATTCAAATTTAGGGCAAATTACCCCAAATTCTTCTCCAGCAGTGATCCAAAAAGCGATCCAAATTTGGATCAGTGAATAGTACTGATCCAAATTTGGATCACCACTGTTCACTGATCCAAATTTGGATCACCTACTTTATTATAAAATAATGATTTTGTTATTTCAATATCTTTCGTTTATTGGACTTAAAATTAATTTGCGATTATTAATATTTAATTAATAATAGTTTATAACCAATAATTAATAAAATTAATGTTTTAGTAAAACTTAGAATAATACTCCCTCTGGTTCTTTTTACATTTCCCATTTGAAATGTCGGAACTGTTCATGACATGAGACAAATTACTAATTTACGCATAATTTATAAGACCAAATATAGTCATGAGTGATCTTGTTGGATTCGTATTTATAAGTACTTTAATACAATAAAATTTTTATATTTAATACTAACACGAAATTAAAGATATGAATGATTAAAAGTGTGCGTTGGCAAACGTGAAAGAGATAAATGAGAAAAGTATTAAGAGACGGAGGGAGTAGAAAAGCAAATTTCATTGAAATTGAAAAAAGAGTACATTACATGCATAAAATAAAAGGTACATAAAATGCATTAAATAAAATAAAATGCATAATTAAAATTAAATTTAAGATTATATAGTTTGATATTAAATTTATGTAATATAATATACAAAAAGTAATTTGGATCAGAATTTGGATCACGCTGCTGGAGTTGGAGTTGGTCAGAAATTTGGATCAGTTGGTGATCTAAATTTGGATTTTTGGATCACAACGGCTGGGGATGGCCTTAGTATCACTATTAATGAAGGAAGTTCAAATGATTTAAATTAATAATGTACCTAACGAAAGTACGACTATTAATAATGTACTCCATCTAACAAAAGAATGAATATTAATAAATTAATCAGTATGATTATCACCTTTTTAGAAAGAGCTTATTGCACTTGGTAACCCCGCACTTTGGCTGATTAGCAAATCAGACCCCACACTTTGAAACGTGACAGTTTGTAACCCTAAAATATTTCATTTTGCTTTCAGTTTGTAACCCTGGCCCACACATCCGTTAAAAACAACCGTTAACTTTAACTGTTTGAGAGGTAACAGTGTGTATATTAGTTTCTAACAGGTACTTTATCCTCCGTGACCTCTCAAAATTTATGTATTATATTTTAAAATTATTTCTGAACACACACAACAATATATATTTAATTACAAATAATTTTTAAAATATGTATTTATTTTAAAATTTTAAAATAAGTTACATCGTTTATGTAAAGATAAATAAATTTTCATATTCTAAATCTAAATACTTATTTTAAAAATTATTTTAAATTGTTTTACATCGTCTTGTGTGTTCAGAATTAATTTCAAAATATAATACATAAATTTTGAGGGGTCACATGAGGTAAATTAGCTGTTAGGAACTAATATACACACTGTTACCTCTCAAATAGTTAAAGTTAACGGCTGTTTTTAACGGAGGGTTATAAACCGAAAGCAAAATGAAACTTAGGGTTACAAACTGTCACGTTTCAAAGTGTGGGGTCTGATTTGCTAATCAGCCAAAGTGTGGGGTTACAAAGTGCAATAAGCTCTTTTAGAAATAAAGTAAGTGATGTATATAATTTATTAACAAAAGAATGCCGGTAATCGTCAAGAAAATAAAGTCCGGTAATCGTTACGAAAATAAAGTCAGTAGTTTATTAGCTGTAAGCCTGTAATATATAGAATGTGTGTTTGCATGTGTTACTCGCTATTCATGTACTCGAAATCTAGCTTACCAACTACATGCAGTATACTTTCAATCTAGCTTACCAACTACATGTAGTATACTTTCTTCTTAGTTCTCCAGAGAACACTTGTGATGTACGTGATTCATACTACAAGTTGTAGGTAGAAACTAGAATTTAATAGGGTTCAAGAGTTTTTGACTTGTAATAATATCAACCATACAAACTGAGTCAGCAATAATATCAAAACCTAATCTCTACCAACTACATGCAATCTACCAACTACATGCACTGAGGTAGAAAAGGACCTGAGTAACTGAAGGACGGAAGGTTCGAAACTTGTCTGCTAATTATTGGACGTTTTAATTAAATTTGAAAACGAAAACAAAAAGAATTCACTTAACCTACCTAGATGACATCTGCATTACATTGATAAAAATATCACACTCTCTGGTCTCTGCACTTTCTTGCTTTTAGTGTTTACTGTGTTTAGGACGGTTTTTGGAGTGCTATTTACAATTTTTTTAGAAAAAATTGTTGATATAAAAGTGTTATTAACTTAGATAAATGTATACGAAATATTTTGGTATTTTCTTTTTTTCTTTGTCACACAATATTTTGGTATTTGAATGAGCTGTAATAATGTAAGAAAATAATGTCTTATATATTTAGTTTTAATATTAAAATATATGAAAGCTTTCTATGAAAGTTGAAAACTGTTGTTTCTAAATACGGAAATTAATTTATCTAAAAATAGTTTCTTTCGTGCAAGAGAGTTGCTTTATTGATAAAATTGATATTTTATATATTTTTAAGAAATTTTAAAAATTTCTATATAGGAAAATTTGAAAATAAATTAATTTCATTTTAAAATTGAACTTTAATCACAAATATACAAAAGGTAATTATAAAAGAAATTGTTTAAATGTGTGTCGACATAAGGGTTATATTTTTTAATTTTTGTTAAGAATAATTATGTGCAATAAAAATATTATATTCATGTAAAAATGTTTTATCAAGTCCCGCCATTTTCCGTGTAAGCCACAATTTTATCTTAATATAATTAATCAAAAATGTAAAAACTATCAAGTATCAAGTATTTGATATTTTTATTGATGATACTTGTGGATGAATATATTTATGCAAAATAATATAATTTCACAAGGCATACTAGTTTTACAGTGATATTGATAAACAGCGGAAGATTATCTGTGTGTAGTGATCGAGATTTACGTTATACCAAAAATTTGTATATTTCTAGCAGAAGAATGCTTTTGTAAAAAAAATTGCATGCATGCACGTACTGCAACTCTCCAAGTATGATGCTTTTTAACATCTAATAAAATTCTGTATGACTTTATATATAATAACATTTTATTTCGTCTGAACTTTATTGATCTTATTGCATTGATTATTCATGGATCCCAACATAAACATAGTGAAACTTGAAATAAAATCTAGCCACATAACTTATTTCGCACGCAAAGTAGCTGGGTTATGATTCAGAAAACAAATGGTTTGAAGATCTCCGGTGCCTCTTTCTCGACGAAATCGAGATGTTTTTGGGCAAGATGCATGAACACAATCCAATCACCGTTATTTTTTGCACTGGGCATGGGCATAACGTATCCGGTACAACCGCCCCAAGGAAAATAATAGGACGCGAAATCGGGGATTCCGCATCCGAAATCCAATTGCGTTACCGGAAACCGCTGGCCCGAGGAGACGACAACAGCCGGCTCCTCGGACTCGCTAGGTAGATATGAATAAATCCTGGACATGGCTCTCTGGGGACGGCGATCCTCGACCCAGTCGACGAGTCCCCTGAAATGCTCCTCATTTGCGGCTCTTTCGACGCAAGCATGGACTGCATTCGCAATTTCGAAGAGGGGCAAGGACTTGAGTTCACCCACACTCGCGTCACTGTAGGGAATTGACAACACGTTTCCGAAGTGATTCTCCATGCTAATAGACGAATCGTTGCTCAAGCACTTTCGGCCATTCACTACAATCCCCAGCTTGCTTCTTTTTTCATCGTCTTTCGACGATTTCGCAAGTAACTTCCACAGCAAGGCACTGAAGGACTCGAGTTTGCTTCTTTTTGGTCCGGCCAGAGCTTGGAGGATCTCTATCTCCAAGGCGTCGACATGGTATATTCGGCTCTTGAGCTCGAATGATGGTGGCGAAATATTACATGCGGCACCTTCTTTGATAGGAACATACATGTCATTAATAGCGGCATCATAGTGGCTTGGCTGCCGAGGCTTCACGAGTGGGTGCTGGTAAAACGTGGTGTGATCTTTCTGATCATGCTTGAATAACGTCACGGTCTCATTGTTTCCGATATTGTTGGATCTACATAAATCAGCCCATGCGAGTAGAAATTTGTTGATTGAGTGAGCATCGGCTACTCGATGATCAAAGTTGCACCCTATCACAACCCCGCCGCACTTCATCTCAGTCACCTGATCATTTTCGTATTTAGTACATCATTTAAATATATAATGATCAATGATAAAAAGTTTTTGAGTATCGCAGTTCACGAGACATATATATGTTCGGATTCCATGAATATAATAATATTTGTAAGAAATAATTATCTAATTTGGGAGAACTCATCATTTAACTTGATAATATTTATTAACATAATACAAAATATGCAAATTAAATCAAGTGCATTCATAACTTAATTATTCCAAACATTAAAAAATTAAGTTGATTATATTAATAACTAATAAACTAGAATTGAAAGTGAAAAATGAATCTTATATTATATTCTAACATTTTTCTCGGTCGAAATTTCATTTTTTGGTTAACACAAGTCAAATTTCAGAATTCCGCGGTATCAGTCAGTCCATCTAAAATTTTAAAATCTCCTAACATAATTATGTTATTTTATATTTCAACATAATCTTACACTACTTTGCATAACCTAAACATCCCTGGTTTCTAGGGTTTCAAAGTATTAATATTTATATAAAATTACCTGTACAGTCAAGACACCCTGTTCCCTCACGGGGACAAAGTTGTCACGAATCGAAACATCAGGATTATAGATATCAAGCTCTCGAAGGTTAATATCTGCGAAAGCTTCGACAAAATCCACACCACGGTTGTTGCAAAGCAGCTCAGGTTCTCCTTCATCATTCAGGAAAACTTCTCCTGCGAGGGCATTAAAGGGCACCAACACCTGGCGCAGCCCCTTCCTCACCGAGCTCAGCATCATCTCATTATTCTTCCCGCTGTTCGCGTAGCAGAGGAAGATCCCGACCTCTAATGGAGGCAATATCAGATCAAGATTTGACAAGGCCAGCCGTGACTCCGTTACAGGAAGCACGGCTGTCACAAGTTCTCTCCTCTTCACCATCACCTCTACTCTTCCTTCGCAAGAACCCATAGATGTGGACTATTAAAGATGTTATAGAGAGATTATTATTTATCTAGCTTTGAACAGATGATCTTTAGCTTGTTGCTGTTGTAATTTATTCTTGTATAGCCAGCTTTTATAGTCTAAATATGTGTACAAATTCGGATCATCAGCCACCAGCTATATATCTCGTAATCAAATAATAAATTACAGCTGATAAATAATCGCAGTTCTACAAAATCAAACTCTGACCTCGTGATACTCAATTTATTTACAGCTTATATAAATTGTAGGAATCCTTCGCTCGATTATATATTGTTTGGCAGTATGCAAATACATGGAAAAGAATAATATACAACTTCTTCGTAGTTAGGGGTTTAGTGTTCCCGGCTAGTCAAGATAAGCAAGAAATTGTGTTTGTTTTATAAAATGTAAATGTTAAATATTAAAATCATCATTAAAATGAAAGAAATATATCAAATTTTTTATATAATCGACAACTGTTATGGCCTGTTTGAGAAATTTGAAATTCTGGATTTGATAAATAACATGTTTGGGAATTCGGATTTGGATTTCATTTGAAATCCACACATTTATGAGAGTTTGAAATGACAACTCAAATCAAGCTGATCCCAATATCAAATGAATACTTGTAATTAGATTTCAATTAAAAAAATTGTTGCATGTTTGAGATTTCATAGTTGTTTTTCTTATAAAAAAAAAGATTTATATTATTAATAGAATTGATTTTTTTACTCGATATCACCTAAAAATGAAATTTCAGACTTATTTTTAAGAAATAAGTCACTTATTTTTCCCGGAAAAGAGAAGTACATAAATCTGTACTTTTCTGAAAATGTATAACTTTATTTTATGGATGAAGAATATATTATAGGGATCATTCACTACTAGAAAAAGTAGATACAATATCGGGACTTTAACATCAGTCGTGAAAACCACCGATGTTAAAATGTTTCTAACATCGAAAATGAAAAAACCGATGCTAGAAAGCACTTTGGACATCGATATTTAAAATGATCGGCATCTTATATTTAGTTTAAAAATAAAAGAACACGCGGCTTTCGTTATCAGGTTAAAATATATGGCCCGTTTTACAAAAATTCCCCCACTTTTATTTCCCCATTCTATACAAATAATTTCAGCCCCTTTCCCTCTTCTCTCAATCGACTCTCATCTCAATCTCATCTCCCCCCTCTCAATTTATCTCTCAATCTTCGTTCCATCTTTCTATCTCTCTCACTATCTCCCTCTCCATCTCTCTCCCAATCAATATCAAACACACTAACTCACTATCTTGATTCCGTCTGATTTATAAAGAAGACCCGAAATGAAGTACTAGGTCGAAAAGATCGATAGGATTTATAAAGCAAATTGGAGGATGTCAATTAGTTTGATTGTACTTCAGAGTTTCAAAGGGTTTAATTGAGTTCTTATTTTGTATCGGTTCAATTGGGTTTTAGGGTTTCAATTTGTAAGACGGGTCTCCGTTTCTCGGTCTCTATCTTCTTCTTCATGGTATTTATCTTAATTTATTATCTTTATCTTAGGTTACAGCACAACTGATGGTTTGTCTGATTATTGTATCTGAAATGCAGGTCTCTTTTTATATATAACTCCTTGCAGCTTAATCTGTAAGTTCATACTTCTTACAATCAGCAAGAAGTTATATATGTGGAGACAAATTATTAGCATCAGTCTTTTTTTGGAGAAGAAATTTGAATGTATATTTAACATCGTTTTATTATCAAAGACAATTGTTAGTTTAAATGTAACGATGTCTTATGTATATCTAATATCAGACAATTTTTACAATCCGATATTAGAATGTTATTTTACATCAGTTCTTATATTTAAAATGGTGTTAAAGAATTTATTCACATCAGCCACCTTCCGTAGATGATGTCTATTGTCTTTTTAACATCATCTATATTGTAAAAACGATGCATATGGTTCATATTACGCTGTGATATATTTGTAATATATCAGGAAAAAGATATCAAGTATTTAGAAAAAAACTGATGTCTGATCTTACAATTGACATCATGTTAGGACTGATGTCTAAAGGCCATATATATAACATCACACGCGAAGACATCGATCGAAATTTACAGAGACATCGGTGTTTAACCGGTGTCTAGCTAATGCAATATTTGTAGTAGTGATTATCTAGAGAGAACCATTACGGAGAGAACCCTTAGAACTATTACCTTGTTTCTAGTATTAGTTAGAATTCCGCAACAGAACTTCAAATGAAAAAAAGTATTAGTTAGAGTTCTGCAGCAGAAATTCAAATGAAAAAATCTCTTATTTATGTATTATATTTTAAAATTACTTTTGAACACATACAACGATGCAAAAAAAAACATGTATTTATATATAGATCCTAAAAATTTATGAAAAATATAGGGTTCTGCAGCAGAACCTTAGTGGTTCTATGGTTTTATTTTAAGCATGGGTTCTCTTTTCCGTACCTATTAATTAAATATATAATACTTAAAATATCATGTTAATGTATTCCTTTCTAAAACAATGTCCTAATTTTATCAAAAAAATCGTCAGACATGTTTATAATGTGATTTCTTCAAGATTTTAATTTTTAAAAAATACATCTATTTGTTTTTAAATTTAAGTGTTGGTTGATATTTGAATATTATTCACTGGTCACAATTAGATATTTTATTTCGATCAGCCCATCCATCATCTTTGGATCAAAAACGAAAGCTTCAGACTTAACAACTATTGTATTATTGTACCATCGCAGTCTTGATAAAATATCGCCAAAAGGATTTAAAATCCAAACTCCCGAAAAGCCACCGTTATAATAATATATCATACCCATGTGCAGGTACCAACAATTAGCTCATATCTTCGTTCTCAGCAAATTCCTCAAGAACATCATCCAAAATCGTACCCACCAGATTCGTTACATGTCTACACTCATTTTGTTACAATATATCTATATCCACTTATTTATAATCATCTAAATCTTTTTTCATTTCAATACACGCATTTCACTAAAATAGAAGATGAGGATTGTAATGGTGAAGAAATGATTGTCCTGCTAATGATAATGTTGAGATAGCTATTAATTTGAATGATCGTTACTTTGAATGATGGTCATCACGACGATATTATTGATCATTATATTTATGATGTTAATAATATGTCAATGATAAGAACTTTACTCATAAATCAAAACACTTTAGCCTGTGTTCACTTTATGGAATGAAATGAAAAATTATATAGAGATTTTAAGGAGAAAGAAGAAAGTATGAGATAATGATGACAAAATATGAATGTAGTTAAATTTTTTTGTGAGAAAGATTGTGAAGAAACATGATGTTGAAATGGAATGAGCACTCCTTCCAAAACATGTGGGTTAAAGTTATAGTTAAAATAATAAAATTGGAATGATTGAAGGAATGACAATTATATACAATTTTTTTGATCAACACCATTTTAGAGTACAAATTTAATTCCATTCTCCTTTCATTCCATTCACTCTAAGTGAACACAACCTTACTATAATTTTATTTGTGTTAAAATATACCTCATCAATATATACAGGGGCGGATCTAGACCCAAAATCTTAGGGGGCACCAAGCAAATTTTCAGAAAAAATCTATATATTTTCAAATTTTGGGGGGGGCACTTCTATAATTTTGGGGTGAAAAAATGCAAAAAACAATTTTAGGGGGGGCACGTGTCCACCGTGCCTCTTCCTAGATCCGCCTCTGAATATATACCATACTATCTGTAGCATATGCATATATGCTTATTATATTTTTGTTCGTTATTTACACATATTCATACCTCTTAGGCTCTTATTACCTACCGCGGTTGTATTAACTAGGCTCAAGCCGAGGAATCATTTCGAAAATTCAGGAGCCTTTAGTATGTCTGGTTTGCTATTTGACATATGCTTCTGGGGCACTTAGTTTTTTCATTCCAATTGCCTAGAATTAGGTATTTACATATAATTAGGTATAACTTACATATAAATGCTAATTAGGTATATAATTAGGTATAACTAATTAACTTACATATAATTAGGTATTTACATGTATTCATTTGCAATCATATAATTCATTATTCATTTTTTTTCTCGTATTATGCAGAGAGACAGTCTATGCAGACTAGTGCAAGTGATAATTAAACAGGAGCGAATAAAGACTCAGACCGATTAATGTATTCATTTCCTAGAATATTTTCAAATATTCTACTAATAAATGCTGCTTCAACGAAATTTATATTTTTCTAACATTTGAAATTTTAGAAAAACATGTCACTTAACATAAACACCCGCTCCCTCACGACCTTACGGTGCAGAGAGAGGGAACAATAATTTTTCTTGCTAGAAAACATTCAAGAAATTGCAGAAGAAAACAAAAGCAATGAGATAGGCAAGACAAGCAACTCTGCATCCGATCCTCAACCTAGTTTCCCTCCTGTAATCTCCTTCTATTCTCTTCCTCTTGAGCTCCCTATACTTCATATAAATCTCTCTTTCCTCTTGTTCATTTCCTTTCTTTCTTTCACCATTTTCCATAGCCTCCAGAAAAATTCTCAGACTCCGATCCCCATTCAAACGCATACTGTGCATGTCTTCTAAGTACAAACACGCCTCACTGATTTTCACATCTTTGCCATACTTGCATCGAATTGTAGCTTCTATCCGGCATTCAACAAACTCCGAAGAGCCAAAACCAGAAAGTATTGTGGCGTACATGACTTGTACATCATTCCCATTCCAATGCGGCCGCACTGAAATTGGTGTCAAACTAGAGATGTTCACTGCATGTTTCCGAATCGGATCAATAAGTATCCAGCTTAAGCCTAAGTTGTCCTTAAGCTTTAACATGCACTTGTTCTCATCACCTTCAAACTTTAATGGTATTTTCACGGTTTCTTGGCTGTCAAGCAAGTTGAGCCAGAACGAGAAATCGAGGAACGCATTATGACCCGTGTCCGTGACAATTACTTTCGAAGTAATCCCCTTCCTCCCGTAGTAAATATCCACGGCCGATAATATTTTTCCTGCGCAATCTTGAGGAAGGACTCGCCTAGTCCGCCAGGGGATCGGGCGGACGAGGGGGAATGCATGGCAGAAAAACGAGCGGTAGCCGCCAGGGAACTTGGAGATTGTTTCTTGAACAAGAGGGTGCTTGACGGAGTTCCAAGTTGCGTTACACATGTCTTTCCACAAGTTATCTTTGTTGCAAAGAGTGTGTAAAAGGTGACAAGTAGAAGCCGTGCAGGCTAGAGATGGGCCGTCGATTTTCGACAATATGTGGCTTTCTAGCACATCCGGGTCAATGCCAGTGATTGTAGGGTTTGAAGCCATGGTGAATTCCAGCCCTTCTTTGAAGACATAGGCAATATAAACGGATCAAGCGCAGCATAATCATGACCTTTATAAACATTGGTAGGTAAACAATAGTACTAACAGATTAGTCATTGTCCTTGCACGATAAAATTTGTTTTAGAATGCTATGTCTATGTCTACGACGAATATTTTGTATTTTCTTTGTCGGGATTTTTTTTTATAAATAAGCTTACTTTTTCTATGTAAATATTATAGTTGTATATTCGAAAAAAACTGCCATATTTAACGCAAAATGTTTGTAGGACAGATAGGTGTGAGACTCTTACATGTGTATGTCAAGGAGTTATTATAACAAAATTTTGTCATAAAATGAGTATTCAGTTCAGCCTTTTTCCTTAGCTACACGATAGAAATTGATATTTACATATTCAACAAATTTTTTAGCTTGACATGCAACTGAAGAGTATTTGCGTGTTTAGTGGGAGAAAAACCAAAGATGACGGAATTTCATGCTCATTGTATAGCAGGAGTAAGCCAAATATGACCGAATTTGGCGATCGTTTTATGTATCATCCAACACTCTAAAATTAATATATTATATAAGTACACAGGTTACCGGAACTCATGACAGATTCTTTATCATCATTAGAAGGTAAGTTTAACTTTAATATATAGTTTTAAAAATAAATATTAGGAAAGTGATTCATATTAGTTATTCAATAAATTGAAAATTATATTTTCGGGAAAATACGTACCGACTTCTTTTCAAAACAAGAACTTATTACACCCCATATTAATTAGAAACTTTCTCGATGATAAATATGAGTTGTGCTACATTCATAAAAAGAAGATAAAATTTTGCATAAAACGATGTGATAATTGAGATTAGATGTTTTAATTATTGCCATCAATGCATATAGGAGGTCCATTCTAATCAATATTAACACATGTTATTTTGTGAAAAAATTTCTACCTATTTTGAAGCCTGATTTTATGCACGAAGCATTTTCCAGTAAATATATAAAACATGTCAGAGCAGAATCCAAAATTATTGTATGTTCTATCTTCGATATTTCTAAAGTTCGGACATTCCAGAGTCGTGTAATTTAGGAAATTTATATTGATTATAGCAAGTAAGGCAAGTAAAATTGTGCTGGTATTGAAAAACCGAACCGAATATAATCGTATAAATTTGGTTAAGTACGATCCTAATTTTCTAGATAATTTGTTCTATTTAGTCCGGGCCGAATAGACTAAAATAAAAAATTTTCGATCCTTTACTTAAAAAAGTATTTCGGTTCAGACCGAGTAGTTAAAATATTATATTATGAAGTTATTATATATATATATATATATATATATATATATATATATATATATATATATATATGATAAGCTATACCTATAATATCTAAATTATAAATTTAATTATATCTATATTGGTGAATTGGGTGATGATTGATTAATGTTATTATATTCTTAATCATGGATATCAACTTTATTTTTAATATTTTAGGTTTTTTTTGAAAAAGATTGGGGTTCTTCATCTTGGTTTGGTCGAGTTCGATCATCATATGATTTTTGTTCGATTCGGTCCTTGAGAACAGTGACTTTTTAATTTTCGGTCCAGATTTGGATCAATCTAACTTAGCTAGAATCTTTCAGATTATCTCGGAAGTCACCTTTTACCATTATCGAATTAAACGTTGTTGTACCAAAAGCATTGAATTGAATAATTATTTTATCGGTGAAAAAGTGCAAGCACAGAGGTCCATCTTCCCGGTTCAGGCAACTTCAACCATACATATCATTTGGATCATTAAATGATCTATATTTAGGACAAGTTTTAAATCCTATTTCAATCATGTGATTCGAACATAATTTAAATTCATTCATTATTATTATATTCAAATATTTTGATTTTAAATATTAAAAATTAACTACTTTTGTTATTAATTACAATAATATCATCAACAACTAGACAAAAATAAAATAATACAAAATAATTCAAAAAATATAATGGAACATAAAAAGAATTTACAAAATTAAAATATTACATAAAATATTAACTATCATAATTAGTATATTTTTCTCGCAAATGCTCAATCACTGCATTTCAAAATTTTCATTTAAAACTGTATTATCATTAAATTATCTATCTTTAATTATTTAGTTTCATATTTTTTAATTTCACGTATTCTAAAATTTATATATTTTGAAATTTTATTTTTATAAGTAATCTTCGTTTTAATTATATTCTAACCTTAATTAATTTATGCTTAATAATATTAACAAAATCATCAAATAATAAAGATATCAATATTTAATATTAAAAAGATTTGGATCAATAGATTGTAGTGATCCAAATTTCAATCACTTTTTAGTTCATTATTGAAATGATTTGTGACAAAATTGCTGAGGAACTTTAATTTAAAATTGCTGACAAAATTGCATGGGGATAAAGAAAATATTGAGAATAATTCAAATGCCTCTATGATTTGGCCAACTTGCGTGGGGATAAAGAAAATACTAAGAATAATTCAAATGCCTCTTTCAGAAATCAGAAATCATTCACTTGCATGTGCTCAGGCTGTAAAAGGTCAAAGCTGGTGTCGAAAGGAGTATAATGCTTATATTGTTCATACTGTTTTAAAACGTAAAAGCTGGTTTTAAAAATTAATACAATACTTATATTATTTATATATATATAAATAGGGGTTAGAGCCTGTCTGGCTTCGACTTCAATCAGAGATTAAAACTATTACTGATTTTAAATCGAAAAATATATGTTTATATAATAAATTAGATTTTTATGAGTTTGATTCAAATTTGAAAGTTATTATGGGATCGCAACCATGGTCGATTGTTCTGAACAATCAGATGAAAACCAATCGGATGAAAACAACTACATATATTCAAATCATCTTCAAGTCGCTTAATTGCCTCTCAAAAAGAAATGATTCAACAACGATATTCTTCGGCGTCTGTCTATTTTTTATTGTACTTGTAGATGCCGTGTGAGTTTTAATTAATGAATTGATTCTTTTTTATAAAAAAACATAAAAGCTGGTGTCAAAAATCAATACAATACTTTTATTTCTATAAATATGGGTTAGAGCCTGTCTGACTTCGACTTCAAATCAGAGTTTAAAACTATTGCTGATTTTAAACAGAAATATATATATATAATAAATTAGAAATTGACTTAAAATTAGATTAGTCGGTATTGATTTAAAGTCATAAGTTAGTTTGAGATATTTTTTTCAGTTAATTTCCTTAAAAATATTTTTGATAAAAGTTATTTATAAGTCATAAAATTGCGACTTATGTTTTAACATGACTTAATGTAACAAGCGGGGAGTTTAAAATGTATATTTGTGTAATTTCGACTTATAAATAACTTATTATTTATTAAAAATAAATTAATAAAAAAGTGATTTATGGATAACTTATGATTTGTGGATAATTTTTATCAAAGAAAAGTTTACAAAAATAATCACTAAAAATGTTATTCAGACTAACTTCTGGTTTTAAGTCTGTTTCTCGCGTATTTCTAATTTTAAGCCGACTTTGAACTGATTAAAAAAACAGATATTTTCCAATTTAAAGTCGAAAATGAACAAACAAACTCCGAATCACATTAAGTCATAAGTTTCAATTTTAAATTCAGCCGAGCCGATTTTTAACTATTTATCCGTTTTAAGTTTAAAAGTGTCTGGCGGCGTAACAGGTCAAGACTTGATTTAAAATGAAGGATAATTCTCATTTGTCCGTTTTAAGTTTAAGAGTGATTGACATTTTTTACCTCTTATATTTAGGCTATTTCTATTGTGAAGTCCTTCGGCCAATTTACCTGCAACTCATGAGTGTACTCAAATAATATACTCCCTCCGTCCCGTTAGGAAGCTTACGTGCACTGTTTGCACGCATTTTGAGGTTCTCATAAAGTATAGTTCTATAATGTATTTTTAATTTTTTCTTTTTTTAATTAAATGTTTAAACTTCAAACTATTTTTCAAGATTTTTTTAAAAAATATATATAAAATAAGTATATTTTATAAGAGTATTAAAATGCGTGTCGAAAAATAATTTAAAAAACCTGTTGGGACGGAGGGAGTATATATCTCTCAAACTAATATCCCTTGATGTTCAGTTCATCATCAAGCTAACAAGTTTGAAAAACCCAGGCTTCCACTGAAATTGTTTGCACTGAACTCAGTTTGGTTCACTAGACCCAAAACAGTTCATAAATTGTTTAAGCTGCCAAGCATTCAACGCTTGATTGTGCTCAACATAAATTTTCTGTGTTAATTTACACACTTTAATCATTTACATGTGCGCTAATATGCATTTAACATCAGAATCCCTAGTCTATTCTTTTGTGCTCTCTTTCTTTGGTCACTAGTTTTCTCTGGTATTGGAGTACCTACTTCCTTATGTAGTAAATAGTACATGCAGTGGCTATGCTTTATAGTGCGCTTTTGTTCTGCAAGAGTGCAAGGAGAACTACAGTCATGTACAATGTTTTTAATTTTAACAAAGAATATATTGCCCATAAAAAAATGCATAGAACATCAGATTTATGCATAAAGCAACAAGTTACCAAAACCTAATACGACAACTAGTCAATAATTATACATTCTTAGAAATTACACTAGTAAAAATATTAATATAATAAAAAAAATATTTCAAAATACTCATGAAAAAAAAAAATTAAAATTGTGGGGTACAAAGTGAAAACTCCACATCTGTTACTTCAACGGTCAATTAAATGGAGAGTGATCAAAGGGGTACAAAGCGAATCGCTTTTCAAATTTTAGGGTGCACAATATCAAAAGAAATTGTTTGAGACCAAATCGAAAAAGCGCCTAAAGATAAAGGGTGCAAAGTGTCAATCACTCTAAACTTAAAAGTGTTTGGCAGCTTAACATGTCAATATTTGATTTAAAATGAAAAACAAGTGTGATTCTCAAAATTAGAGGATGGACATTCTCAACATAATTATTTTATTTATGATTTTACAAAATGACTCATTAATTATTTGTAACACAAAATAATTAAGAAAAAACAATTTTTATTTTTCAATTATCACTTTAAGTCATAAATATTTATTTTAAACATTATGCTAAAATGAGTCAACTCGATCGAGCATGACCGATTGAATTCCGAGTATCTGGATCCAAAATCGATTTTGTTAGGATTCGGTTATAACTCGGTCTAATTCCAAGTCAAACTTGTGCTTGACAATTTTCCGTTAGTTATGGATAATTATTACAAGAATTATTTCACTATTTACATGTAATTTCAAACTCACGCAATTTGAGACTCCTATATATTACTGTTTTATAACGTTTTTTAGTTAATTTATTTTTTGGAATAAAAGTTTAAGGTTAATTTTTTATTCGGAGAAAAAAAATAAAAAAATATTATAAAACTATACTTTATAGGAGTTTCAAAATACGTGTTGGAAAAATAATGTAAATAACCTGCTCATACAGTGGGATATAATATGATAAGAGTAGTGCTACATGCACAAAATTGGATACGCAATTTTGCACAAAATGATGTGGCAACTGAGGTGGGAAGTTTTAATTGGTGGGGGCCCATTTCAATCAAAAGTTGACAAATACTCATTATGTGAATGTTTTTTCACCCAATTCTGTGCTCTAGCATTCTCCACGTGATAAAATGCTTGATCTCAGTATTTTAAATAATTTCCAAATTATTTTATTTATCCATGTATACATCAATAAAATTGTTTTTCTATATTTATAACTATATTGCTCTCATGTGAACAATTTGTAGTTCCAAATTAATCTTATTCTCGAGTTTAAAACACGATAACTAATATCTGTCATATTTTATGCCATACGTTTAATTCAGTTCCTGCTCCAGTACTCCTAACACACACTCCGTATATATTTTATGTCCCTGTGATTTTTATATTTAATATAGAGCAGATGTTCGGTTCAACAAATTCTAGATTCATGCATGACGCAACAACTTGACATATGATTCCAAGTCATCCATGTGGTTTCGTTCATTTTCTGACGCACGGATTACCTGCCCTAACGGCCAATTTATTCATCTAACAGGGCTCTGCAAAAAAAAATAGTGTTCGGTAATAATTTTAATAATACATACTCCCTCCAGTCCCCTGAGTAGTATACATTGGGGGACGGGGACGCGGCACGAACTTTAATGCTCCTATAAAGTGTAGTTGTGTAATTTATTTTTAAAATTTTCTTTTTTTTCTGAATTAAAGTTTGGATGTTATATTTTTATACAGAAAAAGAAAATCTCAAAAATAAGTTACGAAACTATATTTTATAAGAGCATTGAAATGCGTGTCGAGCAGTTAAAAATAAACGTATACAATTAAATGGGACAGAGGGAGTATGACTTTATACTTGACTATCATAAAATTTATTTAAAATATTTAATTAAAACCTCTCGATTTATCGATTTAAATATCAAGGACATTAAGTTCAATCAGGCAAATCAGCACCCAGTCGACAAACGAGGAATTCGCTATTTGCATGGCTGTTAAGATTTTAAGAAGCCTAGTTGATTCTGTGGTGCCATGTTTTATTTGCATGTCTGATAAATATCTCATACTTAAGTGTTACTCCCTCCGTATCTTTTTTCTTTTCCTATTTGTAATGTCGGTACTGTTCATAACATGAGACAAATTACTAATTTACATCTAATCTATAAAACTAAACTAGCATAAAAGCCCGTGCGAGGCACGGGTCTCTAGTTTTTGCTGTGTTTTAAATAATATTCATGTGTCATCATATTGTTCTCGTACGAGCCTTGAGTTTGTATTGTGTTTTAAATAATATCCGTGTGTCATCATATTGTTTCGAGCGTAACTATTACGTTTTATTTTTTGACAAAATATGTAAATATGAAAAATGTAATATTTGCACCCTAATAGCATTAATAGTAATAATAAGTACTATTCCCTCCGTCCCATTTTATATGACCCTTATTCCTTTTTGGGACATCTCTAAAATAATGAACTTATCATACTTACTATTTTTAAACACTACTTTTCACTATTACACCCACTACTTCTCTATTTTATACTCTTTTTTATTAAAGGCTTAATGACCTTTTAGCCCTCAAAGTATGGGTGGAAGTTCCGATGCGGCCTCGAAGTTTAAAAACGTACCTTTCGACCCTCAAAGTATCTTTGTCGTACCTTTTAGCCCTTTTTAAAAATACCAGTATAAATCGGGGGATAAACTTGACAATTCATATTCGGGGTAAAGTTTGGGCGTACCTTTTAACTCTTAAAGTATACATCTCGTTCCTTTTAACCCCTAAAGAATACATTAAAATTCATTAGATGTTCTTTTTAACCCTTAACGTTTAATGCTCCTTTTAACCCTCACGTGTGAAATGTCAACTTTGTTCACCCCGTTATATACCGGTATACGCCATAAGGGCTAAAAGGTACGACAAAGATACTTTGAGGGTCGAAAGGTATGTTTTTAAACTTCGAGGCCGCATCGGAACTTCCACCCAAACTTCAAGGGCTAAAAGGTCATTAAGCCTTTATTAAATAAACACTATTACACTCACTACTAATTACCTCCACTATCTCAAATCTATTATTAAATTTTGATATGTTCCACCACTTACCCACTTTCCAACTAAATTTAACCTTTTTTAACTACCTTTTTCTTAATCTCCGTGAAAGTCAAATAAGGTCACTTAAAATGGGACGAAAGGAGTATATTTTAAAAAAAAATTATGGATCAAAAACCACATTTGAACTGATATTTCTATATTCAAATTCGTTAGGATATAGAGACCATTATCATATTATCTATGTTCAAAATTATATTCGAAATTAATACTGATATTTTAGATTTTAAATATATTATAACTCATTAAAAGTATCTGTAATTTATTGTTGAAATTATTAAATTATTTCAACTAATATATCATGATTTTGATGAAAACTTGTTCTTGATATGTGAATTACGATATCCTAAATCATGATTAAACGAAGATGTGTGGTCCGCGTTGTCTTACATTTATTTCTTTTTTTTGAGCGTACGTTTGCATAATTGTTAAAGTGATACATGATAGAGCATATCATCAACACATTCTTTTTAGCATATGTTGCACACATTTTGTATAAATAGAAATTGAAACATATGTTGTATGTAAAAAGACACATACCTTATTTTATTATAAAAGCATCAATTGAACTACTAACTGTATAATTGCACCCCAAAAATTTCTGACACCTTTGATGTGTCTTATCCTTTTATTTTTCATATCAATTATATAGTACTTCAACGTATTATATTTTTATTGTTAATTTAAAAATATTAGATGATTATTACTTTGATACAGTATGTTATAACGTTATCTCGTTATAAAATTTTGATTTTTTATAATTAGTTTTTTGAGCTTGTCGATTAAGACTTTTAATGATTTCTCATGTAATCGTTATAAACCAGATCCCAAACAAATGATTTTTAGGAATTTCAAATAGTAAAAAGAGAGTAGATATGAGTTAGGCATCATGAAGTTCATAAAACCATGAACTATTTAGTTCAATTAGTCGTGTAGTTACTTTTTTAGCTTTGTGCAAACTCACATTTTTTAATATTTTGATTCATGTATTTATTAGGAGTGATCAATGTGGCATACCATGTTCAATTGTTAAAGATCAAGTCATATATCCGATATTTTCAATTATGAAAAAACTCCATTTTACATGACCCTTATTTCTTCTTAAAACATCTCTAAAATAATGAACTTATTATACTTATTATATTTGAACACTACTTTTCACTATTACACTCACCACTTCTCTATTTTATACTTTTTTTATTAAATAAACACTATTACACTCATTACTTACCTCCACTATCTCCAATCTATTATTAAATTTTGATATGTTCCACCACTTTACCCGCTTTCCAACTAAATTTACTCTTTTTTTACTATATTTTTCTTAATCTCCGTGAAAGTCAAATAACTTATTCCTCTGTGTTATTTTATTAACCAAGTAAAATTTATAACTCAAATCTTTTTAGTAGTTCTCGTAAATGCATTTTATTATTATATGGTTGACTTCTGATTGACAATATAGAATTTCCCTAAATTCACCTTCATATCACAAGTTATAGTATTTCAATTACAAATATCATCAAAACTACATCATTTAGATATATTTTCTGACACCAAATTTGATGTATTGTCACTATTCTTATATCTATAATTTCTTTAAAAAAAGATTTAGTTACACATCAAATTCTGAATTCATAAGTTAAAAAAAAAATATTCTAATTAAATAGGAATATTCTTTCAGTCATCTTATTTCGTACTCTCCAAAATATTATAATCTCTTTATAAATCGCCTTTTATAATAAAAGAAATTAATATGACATAGTCCATGTTGAAAGCCCATCAATTTTTCCTTTCAAATATGCTCGCTTAAACCTCAGTTTGTGTGCTTATTTCTCACATTCATGACTTAAAATTTCTATAATATTGTATCGGTGCTTGTTTAAACTATTAAGTTAGATTTGAATTCGTTTATTTTTATTCAAATATGAATTATATCTATTTTTAGAAATTTGAATCATGGCTCGAACCCGATTATTCATATTCTTTTTCAATTTTAAATTTATTTACGTAAATAATTAATTTATAGATATTAATCTATCATGTAAATAATATATGAGACTTAACTGAAATAATAACTTGTCTCAAATAACTTGTCTCAAATAAATAAGATATTGAAACGAATATAAATACAAAAGTTTTAAAGTATGTGGTTAATGCTTTTGAATAACAAACTAATTGTTTGTGTAGTTCAAGTGGTTTGAGCGATGTATTTGCATCGGAGAGGTCCTGAGTTCGAGTCTTATGAATAACATTTTTTTTTAATATATATGAGAAGAGGCCCGTGCCTCGTTGTGTTTTAAATAATATTCATGTGTCATTATATTATTCGCGTACGGGCTTTGAGTTCCATTTTACATGACCCTTATTTCTTCTTAAAACATCTCTAAAATAATGAACTTATTATACTTATTATATATTTGAACACTACTTTTCACTATTACACTCACCACTTCTCTATTTTATACTTTTTTTATTAAATAAACACTATTACACTCATTACTTACCTCCAATCTATTATTAAATTTTGATATGTTCCACCACTTTACCCGCTTTCCAACTAAATTTACTCTTTTTTTACTATATTTTTCTTCATCTCCGTGAAAGTCAAATAACTTATTCCTCTGTGTTATTTTATTAACCAAGTAAAATTTATAACTCAAATCTTTTTAGTAGTTCTCGTAAATGCATTTTATTATTATATGGTTGACTTCTGATTGACAATATAGAATTTCCCTAAATTCACCTTCATATCACAAGTTATAGTATTTCAATTACAAATATCATCAAAACTACATCATTTAGATATATTTTCTGACACCAAATTTGATGTATTGTCACTATTCTTATATCTATAATTTCTTTAAAAAAAGATTTAGTTACACATCAAATTCTGAATTCATAAGTTCAAAAAAAAAATATTCTAATTAAATAGGAATATTCTTTCAGTCATCTTATTTCGTACTCTCCAAAATATTATAATCTCTTTATAAATCGCCTTTTATAATAAAAGAAATTAATATGACATAGTCCATGTTGAAAGCCCATCAATTTTTCCTTTCAAATATGCTCGCTTAAACCTCAGTTTGTGTGCTTATTTCTCACATTCATGACTTAAAATTTCTATAATATTGTATCGGTGCTTGTTTAAACTATTAAGTTAGATTTGAATTCGTTTATTTTTATTCAAATATGAATTATATCTATTTTTAGAAATTTGAATCATGGCTCGAACCCGATTATTCATATTCTTTTTCAATTTTAAATTTATTTACGTAAATAATTAATTTATAGATATTAATCTATCATGTAAATAATATATGAGACTTAACTGAAATAATAACGTGTCTCAAATAACTTGTCTCAAATAAATAAGATATTGAAACGAATATAAATACAAAAGTTTTAAAGTATGTGGTTAATGCTTTTGAATAACAAACTAATTGTTTGTGTAGTTCAAGTGGTTTGAGCGATGTATTTGCATCGGAGAGGTCCTGAGTTCGAGTCTTATGAATAACATTTTTTTTTAATATATATGAGAAGAGGCTAGGTTCGGAGTTAGGCTCAGGTTCGGAGCTAGGTAATTTATTTGCTCAGGAGGGAGGCTTAACACGAACCTGTTGGGCTACTATATATACTAGCATAAAAGCCCGTGCGAGGCACGGGGCTCTAGTTTTTGCTGTATTTTAAATAATATTCATATGTCATTATATTGTTCTTGTACGGACCTTGAGTTTGTATTATGTTTTAAATAATATCCGTGTGTCATCATATTGTTTCGAGCGTAACTATTACGTTTTACTTTTTGACAAAATATGTAAACATGAAAAATGTAATATATGCAAGCTAATAGCATTAATAGTAATAATAAGTATTATTCCCTCCATTCCATTTTATATGACCCTTATTCTTTTTTGAGACATCTCTAAAATAATGAACTTACTATACTTACTATTTTTAAACACTACTTATCACTATTACACACACTACTTCTCTATTTTATACTGTTTTATATTAAATAAACACTATTACACTCACTACTTACCATCACTATCTCAAATCTATTATTAAATTTTGATATATTCCACCACTTTACCCACTTTCCAACTAAATTTCCTCTTTTTTACTACTTTTTTCTTAATCTCCGTGAAAGTCAAATAAGGTCACCTAAAATAGGACGAAGGGAGTATATTTTTAAAAAAAATTATAGATCAAAAACTACATTTGAACTGATATTTCTATATTCAAATTCGTTAGGATATAGAGACCATCATCATATTATCAATGTTCAAAATTATATTCGAAATTAATACTGAAATTTTAAATTTTAAATATATTATACCTCATTAAAAGAATCTGTAATTTATTGTTGAAATTATTAAATTATTTCAACTAATATACCATGATTTTGATAAAAACCTGTTTTTGATATGTGAATTACGATATCCTAAATCATGATTAAATGAAGATGTGTGGTCCGCGTTGCCCTACATTTATTTCTTCTTTTTTGAGCGTACGTTTGCATAATTATTAAAGTGATACATGATGGAGCAGATCATCAACACATTCTTTTTAGCATATGTTGCACACATTTTGTATAAATAAAAATTGAAACATGTGTTGTACGTAAAAAGACACGTACCTTATTTTATTATAAAAGTATCAATTGAACTACTAACCATATAATTGCACCCCAAAAATTTCTGACACCTTTGATGTGTCTTATCCTTTTATTTTTCATATCAATTACTCCCTCCGTCCCATTTTATGTGACCCTTATTCCTTTTTGGGACGTCCCAAAAAGAATGAACCTACAATACTTACTGTTTTTGAACACTACTTTTCACTATTACACCCACTACTTTCTTCCACTATCTCTTTTCTATAATAATATAAACATTATTACACCCACTATCTTCCTCCACTATCTCAAATCTATTATTAAATATTGGTAGGTCCCACCACTTTACCCACTTTTCAACTAAACTTACTACATTTTTCTTAATCTCCGTGAAAGTCAAACCAGCTCACTCTTTTTGGGACGGAGGGAGTATATAGTACTTCAATGTATTATATTTTTATTGTTAATTTAAAAATATTTGATGAATATTACTTTGATACAGTATGTTATAACATTATCTCGTTATAAAATTTTAATTTTCTATAATTAGTTTTTTGAGCTTGTCTATTAAGACTTTTAATGATTTTTCATGTAATCATTATAAAACAGATCTCAAACAAATGATTTTATGGAATTTCAAATAGCAAAAAGAGAGTAGATATGAGTTAGGCATCATGAAGTTCATAAAACCATAAAATATTTAGTTCAATTAGTCGTGTAGTTACTTTTTTAGCTTTGTGCAAACTCACATTTTTAATATTTTGATACTCGTATTTATTAGGAGTGATCAATGTGGCATATCATGTTCAATTGTTAAAGATCAAGTTATATATTCGATATTTTGAATCATGAAAAAACTATTCTTGTTCTAGTCCCGTTTAACCAGATATTAGTTTCACCGTATCGCATCAGATTATCCGGTTCAGAATTAATTATATTTTATTAGTTTAATTTGTAAATGATTAATTTAACTGTAGTTTGAATCATTTTATTTAACTGGTATGTTATATATTGGATGATGGCATATTAAAAATTATAGTTTTAAGACTTTAATATATATAACTTATTTCTCTGTGTTATTTTATTTAACAAAGTAAAATTTATAACTTAAATTTTTTAGTAGTTCTCGTAAACGCGTTTTATTATTATGTGGTTGACTTTTGATTAACAATATAAAATTTCCTTAAATTCACCTTCATATCACAAGTTATAGTATTTCAAATACATATATCATCAAAATTATATCATTTAGATATATTTTCCGACACCAAATTTGATGTATTGTCACTATCCTTATATCTATAATTTTTTTTAAAAAAGATTTAGTTACACATCAAATTCTGAATTCATAAGTTTAAAATAAAAAAATATTCTACATAGGAATATTCTTTCAGTCACCTTATTTCGTGTTCTCCAAAATATTGTAATCTCTTTGTAAATTGTCTTTTATAATAAAAGAAATTAATATGACATAGCCCATGTTGAAAGCCCATCAATTTTTACTTTCAAAGATGCTGGCTTAAACCTCAGTTTTTGTACTTATTTCTCATATTCATGACTTAAAATTTCTATAATATTGTATCGGTGCTCGTTTAAACTATTAAGTTAGATTTGAATTCGAATACGAATTATATCTATTTTTTGAAATCCGAATCATGGCACGAACCCGATTATTCATATTTTTTTAATTTTAAATTTATTTATGTAAATAATTAATTTATAGATATTAATCTATCATGTAAACAATATATGAGACTTAACTGAAATAATAACTCATCTCAAATAAATAAGATATTGAGACGAATATAAATACAAAAGTTTTAAAGTATGTGATTAATGCTTTTGAGTAATAAACTAATTGTTTGTGTAGCTCAAGTGGTTTGAGTGATGTATTTGTATTGGAGAGATCCCGTGTTCGAGCCTCATGAATAACATCTTTTTTTTATATATATGAGAAGATGTTAGGTTCGGAGTTAGGCTCAGGTTCGGAGCTAGGTAATTTATTTGCTCAGGAGGGAGGTTTGACACGAACCTGTTGGGCTACTATATATATACTAGCATAAAAGCCCGTGCGAGGCACGGGGCTCTAGTTTTTGCTGTATTTTAAATAATATTCATATATCATTATATTGTTCTTGTACGGACCTTGAATTTGTATTATGTTTTAAATAATATCCGTGTGTCATCATATTGTTTCGAGCGTAACTATTACGTTCTACTTTTTGACAAAATATATAAACATGAAAAATGTAATATATGCAACCTAATAGCATCAATAGTAATAATAAGTACTATTCCCTTCATTCCATTTTATATGACCCTTATTCCTTTTTGAGACATCTCTAAAATAATGAACTTACTATACTTACTATTTTTAAACACTACTTATCACTATTACACACACTACTTCTCTATTTTATACTCTTTTATATTAAATAAACACTATTACACTCACTACTTACCAACACTATCTCAAATCTATTATTAAATTTTGATATATTCCACCACTTTACCCAATTTCCAACTAAATTTACTCTTTTTTACTACTTTTTTCTTAATCTCCGTGAAAGTCAAATAAGGTCACTTAAAATAGGATGAAGGGAGTATATTTTTAAAAAAAATTATAGATCAAAAACTACATTTGAACTGATATTTCTATATTCAAATTTGTTAGGATATAGAGACCATTATCATATTATCTATGTTCAAAATTATATTCGAAATTAATACTGAAATTTTAAATTTTAAATATATTATACCTCATTAAAAGTATCTGTAATTTATTGTTGAAATTATTAAATTATTTCAACTAATATACCATGATTTTGATGAAAACCTGTTTTTGATATGTGAATTACGATATCCTAAATCATGATTAAATGAAGATGTGTGGTCCGCGTTGCCCTACATTTATTTTTTCTTTTTTGAGCGTACGTTTGCATAATTGTTAAAGTGATACATGATGGAGCAGATCATCAACACATTCTTTTTAGCATATGTTGCACACATTTTGTATAAATAAAAATTGAAACATATGTTGTACGTAAAAAGACACGTACCTTATTTTATTATAAAAGCATCAATTGAACTACTAACCGTATAATTGCACCCCAAAAATTTCTGACACCTTTGATGTGTCTTATCCTTTTATTTTTCATATCAATTATATAGTACTTCAATGTATTATATTTTTATTGTTAATTTAAAAATATTAGATGAATATTACTTTGATACAGTATGTTATAACATTATCTCGTTATAAAATTTTAATTTTTTATAATTAGTTTTTTGAGCTTGTCTATTAAGACTTTTAATGATTTTTCATGTAATCGTTATAAAACAGATCTCAAACAAATGATTTTATGGAATTTCAAATAGCAAAAAGAGAGTAGATATGAGTTAGGCATCATGAAGTTCATAAGACCATAAAATATTTAGTTCAATTAGTCGTGTAGTTACTTTTTTAGCTTAGTGCAAACTCACATTTTTAATAATTTGATACTCGTATTTATTAGGAGTAATCAATGTGGCATATCATGTTCAATTGTTAAAGATCAAGTTATATATTCGATATTTTGAATCATGAAAAAACTATTCTTGTTCTAGTCCCGTTTAATCAGATATTAGTTTCACCGTATCGCGTTAGATTATCCGGTTCAGAATTAATTATATTTTATTAGTTTAATTTGTAAATGATTAATTTAACTGTAGTTTGAATCATTTTATTTAACTGGTATGTTATATATTGGATGATGGCATATTAAAAATTATAGTTTTAAGACTTTAATATATATAACTTATTTCTCTGTGTTATTTTATTTAACAAAGTAAAATTTATAACTCAAATCTTTTTAGTAGTTCTCGTAAACGCGTTTTATTATTATGTGGTTGACTTTTGATTAACAATATAAAATTTCCTTAAATTCACCTTCATATCACAAGTTATAGTATTTCAAATACATATATCATCAAAATTATATCATTTAGATATATTTTCCGACACCAAATTTGATGTATTGTCACTATCCTTATATCTATAATTTTTTAAAAAAAAGATTTAGTTACACATCAAATTATGAATTCATAAGTTTAAAATAAAAAAATATTCTACATAGGAATATTCTTTCAGTCACCTTATTTCGTGTTCTCCAAAATATTGTAATCTCTTTATAAATTGTCTTTTATAATAAAAAAATTAATATGACATAGCCCATGTTGAAAGCCCATCAATTTTTCCTTTCAAAGATGCTCGCTTAAACCTCAGTTTTTGTGCTTATTTTTCACATTCATGACTTAAAATTTCTATAATATTGTATCGGTGCTCGTTTAAACTATTAAGTTAGATTTGAATTCGAATACGAATTATATCTATTTTTTGAAATCTGAATCATGGCACGAACCCGATTATTCATATTTTTTTAATTTTAAATTTATTTATGTAAATAATTAATTTATAGATATTAATCTATCATGTAAACAATATATGAGACTTAACTGAAATAATAACTCATCTCAAATAAATAAGATATTGAGACGAATATAAATACAAAAGTTTTAAAGTATGTGATTAATGCTTTTGAATAATAAACTAATTGTTTGTGTAGCTCAAGTGGTTTGAGTGATGTATTTGTATTGGAGAGGTCCCGAGTTCAAACCTCATGAATAACATCTTTTTTATATATATATGAGAAGATGTTAGGTTCGGAGTTAGGCTCAGGTTCGGAGCTAGATAATTTATTTGCTCAGGAGGGAGGTTTGACACGAACCTTTGGGCTACTATATATATAAGTAGATAAGTAGATATAGTCATGAGTGATCTTGTTAGATTCGTATTCACGAGTATTTTAATACGGTGAAGTTTTTATATTTAATGCTACTACGAAATGAAAGATATTAACGATCAAAAGTGTGTGTTGGCAAACGTGAAAAGTACAAACAGGAAAAGTATTTAGGGACGGAAGGAGTACATTTTGACTATTACTACTCATTCAGTAGAATCATCAGTACTGGTAAATTAGCTATACGTCAACGTGGTGTCTAATTTGGAAAATTTTGCATTATTGAGAATAGATATTCAAGTCTTATATTCCCGGAATGTGTTCCGTTATATTCTCTGCTCAACCATAAAAATTTAGACTTTCTTCCCTATCATTTTAGATGGTGCATGTAATTTGAAAAAATTTATATTGTTGAGAAAACTTATGAAATCAATTTTATATTTTTCAATTGTGTTCCTTTGTCTCTTATACACACAAGTGTGATTATAAATGAAATTCTATGATTTTTTTTCTTATTTTAAGTGGAGTTATCTAATTTGAAAAAATTTATATTGTCAAGGAGATTTATGAAATCTTTTTTATATTTTCAAAATGTGTACTGTTGTCTATAATACACACAACAAAAATTAAGACTTCCCTCCGATTTTAGGTGGAGTTTTCTAATTTAAAATTTTTTATAGTGTTGAAAAGATTTATGGAATCAATCTTATATTCTCGAAATGTGTCCTTTTGTCTTTGATACACACTAGTGAAGTTATAAACAAAAAATTAAGACTTCCTTCCTATTTTTTGTGGTGTTATCTAATTTGAAAAAATTTATATTATTAACGAGACTTATAGAATCGGTTTTATATTCTCGAAATGTGTGTCTAGCTCGTTGTCTTCTATACATACGAGTGGAATTATAAACAAAAAAAATTAAGTCTTACTTCCTGTATTAATTTAGATGGTGTTATCTAATTTAAAAAATTTTACTTTAACTTATGAAATCAGTTTTATATTATCATGTCTGTGGTTGTTGATCTCCCGTACACGCTAATGAAGTTATAAACGAAGAATTAAGACTTTAAGACTTTATGAATTGTTAAATTTGTTTTTTTATAAAGGAATAAGATGCTACAACACTAACCTTGCTACACACATATTTGCCATGCTAGCTAAGACTTAACGATTAAACGAGTAAGTGCACGATATTAGGGAACCATGATATTAGTGTCTGTTTGGGTCAGACATATATTCCGTTTTGATTTATTAGTTAATTAACTTATTCGTATTGTTTATGTCAAAAAATTATAAATTGATTTTAATTTAATCATAAGGTGAGTAGTTGAAAATCCTAAAGTCATTTAGTGTTTTTTTTGTCTTTACAAAAATATATACCATCATTTTAAAAATTAATTTATAAAAATATATTACTTACTAATAATTATTACACTTAGTAAGTTATAAATAAAAAAAAATCCGAACGTATAAAACGAAATACATCTTAAGTGCTCATAGGCAACATTTTTTTATCATTATTGGCACAAAAAGTATTACAATAAATGTCTCAGTTTTTTTTTTTTTTGGAATACTATGAATATAGGATTGTATTAGACATTGATATAATGTTGTCTCAGATATAAATGCACATCACCTGAAATATTGCATTAAACATTAACTCTAGAGCTGTAAACGAACCGAACTCGGACGAACTCGGACGAACTCTTACCGAACTCGGACAAAATCTTAACGAACCGAACAATGTTCGATAATTTTATCGAACAAATTTTTATGTCCGAACTCGAGTTCGGTAACGAACCGAACCGAACACGAACTGTTCACGAACATGTCGAACCGAACCGAACACGAACCAAACACGAACAGTTCGCGAACAATGTATATTTTAAAATAATATTCAGGTTATTTTTAAATTAATTTATTAAAAAAATTACCCCAAATATTTTATTTATATATTTACAACATATACAATATCAATTTTAAATAAATCTGCAATTATAAAATAATATTATTACCTAAATATAAATATTATATATTATATTTACATATAATATTATAAATATTTTTTATATATTGTCGAACGAACACGAGCATAACGAACCGAACACGAACACGAGCTTAACGAACCGAACACGAACCGAGCACCCTAAAAGTTCGGTTCGGTTCGTTAAGCTTATCGGACAGAAAATGTTGTCCGAACTCGTGTTCGGTAAGCTTATCGGACGAGCTTACCGAACTCGAACACGAACCGAACCGAGCGAGCTTACCGAACAGTTCGGTTCGTTTACGGCTCTAATTAACTCAAAGTATTGCAACAATTGCAAAAGTAAATACTTCCTCCGTCTCAAGTCCATTTTAGAATAAACACGCATATTAAGAAAAAGATTGGTTAAAAATTAGTGCATTGATAAGTGAGAATATAGTTGAGTTTCAAAAAAATCACAATAAATATAGGAATTTAGTGCATTGAGAAGTGAGAATAATGTTGAGTTTCAAAAAAATCACAATTAATATGTAGATAAATATGTATTGAAAGAAGAGAGGGACAAGTATTTTGGGACAAATTTTTTTCCCTAAAGGGAACTATAAATTGAGACCGAGGGAGTATATTATAAATAAATATATATGTTTAAATATAAATTTTTATATCAAAATGTAAAATATTCTGTTTCGAAAAATTTCACGTGTACAATGAATATTATACATGAATACAAGTACGTTTTACATTTAAAATTAATAATTTAAATAGATATTAAAAATAAGATAATAAAAAAAATTCTATATAAAGAAAACTTATATATATTTTCTTATTTGTAGTTGTAATGATTGAAAATGATGTCAATGTCACAGTTGAAAATGAAGGCGGAGAATGCATAGATGTTTACGTTTATGAGACTCGTATAGTTTAATAATGTTTTTTTAATTTTTATTTTTGAATAAAAGTTTAAACGTCAAATTTTTTTTTAGAATTTTTTTTAAAAATAAATATATAATATAAATATATTTTATAAAAATCTTAAAATACGTGCAAAAAATAACGTAAAGGACGGGACGGAGAGAGTACTCTTCTAGCGCATCCTTATAAAGCTACTTAACATCTTATAGTTTTACATTATTCTCTTTTTTGTAGCGCTATTTATTTTAAGGCATTAATGAAAATTGTAATTATATACTTTTTATGCATCTCTCATTTTTAACAATTTTTACTATTATTTCACGCTCATTATAATATGCATACAAAGTATTATTTTGTAATTTATTTTGAATTTTTTAATATATATCTACGTTTAAATTTTAATTTACAAAAAAATTAAAATAATTTATAAATCTACACAGAGCAAGGTAAACAATCTAGAGGACAGAAGGAGCATTCTTTATTCTTTATTCTTTGTTCTTTATTGTGTGAGTAAGTACATGATAAACAATTATACGTCACAAACAATACAATAATACATTATTAGGCTTTGCTAGAAAGCAAATTCCATAATAATACTCAGAAAACGGCCCGGAAAGGCTTTGGTGGATTATCCAGAAAAATATCAAGAAGTTCCTCGACAACGTCATCCTCTTTCAAATACAAACCATCTCCTGGCATTTCCGCTATTTTGAAATGACAGTGTAATTTTTCAGTCGTATGTGTTTGCAACTACAAAGGTATACGGTACTCAAGATTTTTCATTATCTTCTTCTCGTCACAACATGCTCGATACGGTGGTAGTGGCCTATTTCATGGCTGTTATAATTTTGAGTTGCTTCATGATTGGAGGCATATTCTTAAAATAACAATATAAACCTGACGAATCGCCTCAACTAGCTTCTCATGTTCATCCAGTTACGCTTTGACTTTTTGGCACACAATTTTAAGTGCTTTGACTGGGTATTTAACAATTGAATTTTATTTTTTTGAATTAAAATTTTGATTATATATTATTATTATTATTATTCAAAAAAATAAAATTTTAAAAATAATATTTTTAACTACCCGGTCATAGTACTTAAAAATATGTGTCAAAAGTAAAAACTGTCATGTAAAAAAAAAACAGAGGAAGTATATATATCATATGCATGGTCTCAAAGAGATTTTTGTGTTTTTCAAAATATCTTCCATGAGAGAACTTAATAAGATCAGATAATATGTGTGAGTATCTGTTTACCTCCAAAATGATACTACTCCGAAGGATTTAAATTCTGTGGTACGTAGTACGTACCACAGTATCCAGTTCCTCCGAATATGAGAATCCTGCTCTTCTTCTCAGCATCACCCATTCTTTACAAACATAAGTGCGAATATGTTTTCTTTTTCTTACTTCATGAATATTTATACGCATCTGCGGAAAACAGTTAGCCGAATTATTTTGAAAAATCCGCTTGAATTTATAATGAAATATTTCTAGAATGTTGTTGGTAAGCCAGTGGTAGGTGTGTGGATCTGAGAGTCTGTTATTTCTTTATCTTGCATTATTCATTAGGGTCGACAATACAATAAAACCATTCATATTAGCCAAGACTATAGTCTATATAAATATATATATATATATATATATATATATATATATATATATATATATATATATATATATTTACCTGATAATTCATATTTTATTAATTAAAAAAATGAAATCGTTAGAAGGAAAGCAAGATTTTACAAGAACAGCTAAAGCAAGAACATCAGATTTATAATGCAAGCAATTATAAAACCATGCAAGCTAGTATCTATCCACCTCCAAGTGATTATTATCGTCTCTTACAGATAATTTTTTTGCTCTGTCCATATCTAATTCTGTACTAACAGCCAGGCAGTGCCATTGAGTGACGCTACTCAGATATGGAGCTAAGTGAAAAAGAAATCGAACGAAAGGTAATGGAAGTTTCTAGGGATGAGTATGCTCATGAAAGCACCTTTTTTTTTTTGAAAGATAAAGTTTAAACAATTTGGAAGAAGAGAGTCCAGAGTTCTATATGCTGTATAAGAAATGAATAAAAACTGCTAGTAGATTGGTTATTAACCATGTAGTTAATATTTTAAATTATAATAATTTTATAATATTCTAAATTATAAAAATTTAGTGGGTGTTTGGTTGGATGTTCATGGGCTTGGTAAACCGGAATGGGCTTTCTCAGAATATGATTCTGATAAGCTCTCGTGCTAACATCTTGAGATCTCAGAAGAATTGGTCTCAGTTCATTAGCCATACATGCTAGGTGTAATAACCGCTCATTTCAATAGCCATACGGGCTAGGTTTAATAACGATACAGACTCAGTTCAATAATCATATGTACGGGCTGGAAGGATTTCATGAGACATGAAAGTTTAGATTAAGGAAGAGATTGTTGGAAAATTAATCTAAACTTGTTTTATTGTTTTAATTTTCAAATAGGCTTCCCATTCCGTAACCTTATGTTTGAATTAAATTTTTGAACTCATAATTTACCTCTAGCGTGTTAACACAAACCTGACTCATAATTTTTGATCAGACGTTATATATAGAGAGATATTACGAACGTCAAATGATAGTTACCTCTAAATCGCCGGTGCTCAAGGCCTTTCTCACAGTGCCTGAATCCTGAAATTATTGTTGTATTTTATAATTCAATTTTATATATTTTATAGTTACTCGACACGTATAGAGTATAGTTTAATAATATATTTTTTAAATTTTCATCTCTATAAAAATTTAATATTTTTTCTAAAATATAAAATTAATATATAAAACATATTTAACAAAAATATTAAAATATGTGTAGCACGTCACCTAATACATAGAGTGCAACTCAGGAGGAGGGAGTATTACAAAACAATACATGACAAACTCCGCTCCGTACAAATATTGTGCAATTGCAAAACACGTGAAAACAGAATGATAAACATGCAATAGTTCTAGAAAAATAGTTCGAATCTTATTTTCGGTCTTTTTTCATAACTAAAATTCCCATATATACCCTTAAAAAAAGTCCCATATATACACATACGATAACTCGGAAGTTTGCACACAACTTGTTTGGCACTCTCTTTGTCTGTCTTACCAGGTTCTTTACATTATTTTTGACACGCATTTTGAGATCTTTATAAGGTACACTTACATGATATATTTTTTTTAAAAGATTCCTAAAAAAAAGTTTGACGTTCAAACTTTTATTCAAAAAAAAAGAAAAAAAATAAGTTATAAAATTATATTTTACAAGAATCTCAAAATGCATGCAAACAGTGTACTTAAACAATCCGGCCGAGAGAGTATATAATTATTAGAACCTTGGTTTCTCTTTCTTCTTAGCTTTTTCTGTTAAAAACAATTAAAATTTTATGAGTACTCCACTGAAATATATACAATAATCACAAATATTATATCCTCTTTGAGTCCCTAGTTTTATCTTGATGTACATGTCTTAACACTATGATTTCATAAATTATTTTAATTCTATATTTTTTAAATATTTAAACACCCGCTCCCTCCCGAGCATAGGGTGCAGGGAGAGGAAACTATAATCTTTTGTAATTTTTCGGGTTATATATCAAAATGCCCATCCAACTCGTTAAAATATATCAAGTACCTACCTAATCTCCACGACGACTCACTTAAAATACTAAAATCATTATATATATCAAGTTGTTAATTTTTTTTAATCTCTTAACAGAAAATGTTAAGTCTAACATTTTTTTTTGCTGAGTTGGCAGTCACCTGGAATAAGATGAATAAATAAAAATAAAAACAAACTTAACATTTTAAATAGCTTTCGGATGCTAAAAGAGTTAAATCACCTCGACCTATTAACTGATTTCAGCCAACTTCACAGTATCCATACGGTGATAAGTGGAAAGATCTGCTGAGTAAACTTAATTTAAAAAGCTATATATTAAACGATACTTCATTAAAGGGAAAATAGATTTTTTTGCCACTCAACTTATTATTTGTTTAGAAACCTACCACTAAACTATATTTTTTTTCTTTTTTGTCACTAATGTTAGGTTCGGACTTTTTTTTGTCACTAACGTTAGGTTCGGATTTGATTATTAACATTATGTTATTTTTTTAGTATTATTAAAATATAGTGTTAGTATGCAATATAATGGCGATCTAATATGTGTCTATATCTTTATGTAGTGTCCTAGGTAGTTTACCTTGAAAGACAAGAGTTGGACACGCATTTTGAGACTCCAAAAAATTTTAAAAATTATTTTATTTTATTTTTTCTGAATAAAATTTAATGTTGGTTTTTTTTTCCTTAAAAAAATGTTGGATTTTTTTTGTCACTAACGTTATGTTTTGATTTGATTATTAACAATATGTTATTTTTTTAGCATTATAAAAACATAGTGGTAGTCTGCAATATTATGGTGATATGATATGTGTCTATAACATTATATACAGTCATCTATATGTCCCTTAGCTAGTTTACCTTGAATTATGAGAGTTTAACGGGCATTTTAAGAACCTAAAAAATTTAGTTTTATGAATTATTTTAAGACTCCACAAATATATAGTATCACTTGACTTTATAGTTCTTTACCACTACTTGTCACGTATTTTAAGGTTCCCACTTTTTATAAATATAGTTCCATAAGTTAATTTTGAGATTTCCTTTCTGAGTAAAAAAATCCGTATATGGAGTACTACATATAAAGATATAGACACAGATCACTATTATATTGCAGACTACCGAAAAATAGATTTCCGAAAAATATCGTTTGGATGGTCAGAAAATTTAAATAAAGATCTGATTTTAATTAAATATAATAAAATTTCCCAAAATGCCTCTTCAAAAGTTAACGATAACGGCAGAAGATAATGGAAAGGGTGCAAAGTGTCTACGGGTTAAAAGTAAGGGTCTGCATAGTGTTTATTCCAAAACTATTAGGTGCAATGTGCAACATGCTGAAATCAAAGGGGTGCCAAATGCAATTAACTCTAAAAAGAATAACATAGTGTTAATAATCAAATCCAAACCTAACGTTAGTGACAAAAAAAAATCCAAACCTAACATTAGTGGCAAAAAAGAAAAAAATTATAGTTCAGTGGTAGGTTTCTAAACAAATAATAAGTTAGGTGGCAAAAAAATCTCCACGACGACTGATTTATATAATAGAGTATCTCAGCAGAAAGAAGTGTTAGACTTAACGTTTCTGTTAAGAGACTAAAAAAAATTAACAGCCTGATATATATAATATTTTTAGTATTTTAATTGAGTCGTCGTGGAGATTAGGTAGGTACTTGATATATTTTAATAAATTTGGTGGACACTTTGATATAAAAACCATAATTTTTCTTGCTAGAAAACGTTCAAGAAATTGCAGAGGAAAACAAAAGCAATCAGATAAGCAAGACAAGCAACTCTGCATCCGATCCTCAACCTAGTTTCCCTCCTGTAATCTCCTTCTATTCTCTTCCTCTTGAGCTCCCTATACTTCATATAAATCTCTCTTTCTTCTCCTGCATTGCCCTTCTTTCTTTCACCATTTTCCATAGCTTCCAGAAAAATTCTAAGACTCCGATCCCCATTCAAACGCATCTTGTGCATGTCTTCTAAGTACAAATACGCCTCCCTCATTTTCACATCTTTGCCATACTTGCATCGTACCGTAGCTACTATTCGGCATTCAACAAACTCCGACGAGCCGAAACCAGAAAGTATTGTGGCGTACATGACTTGTACATCATTCCCATCCCAATGCGGCCGCACCGAAATTGGTGTCAGACTAGAAATGTTCACTGCCCGTTTC
Organism: Daucus carota subsp. sativus; assembly: GCF_001625215.2. Taxonomy (NCBI): domain Eukaryota; kingdom Viridiplantae; phylum Streptophyta; class Magnoliopsida; order Apiales; family Apiaceae; genus Daucus; species Daucus carota. The sequence goes on along the minus strand of NC_030383.2, from coordinate 59,313,208 downwards.
CGAATCGGATCAATAAGTATGCAGCTTAAGGCTAGGTTTTCCTTAAGCTTTAACATGCACTTGTTTTCATCACCTTCAAACTTTAATGGTATTTTCACGCTTTCTTGGCTATCAAGCAAGTCGAGCCAGAACGAGAAAGCGAGGAACGCACTATCACCCGTGTCCGTGACAATTACTTTCGAATGAATCCCCTTACTCCCGTAGTAAATATCCACGGCCGAATATATTTTCCATGCGTAATCTTGAGGAAGGACTCGCCTCGTCCGCCCGGGGCTCCCCGGGCGGACCATCGGGAATGCACCGTAGAAAAACGAGCGGTAGCCGCCAGGGAACTTAGCGATTGCATCTCGAACAAGAGGATGCTTGACGGAGTTCCAAGTTGCGTTACAAATGTCTTTCCACAAGTTATCTTTGCGGCAAAGAGTGTGCAAAAGGTGACAAGTAGAAGCCGAGCAGGCTAGAGATGGGCCGTCAATTTTGGTCAATATGTGGCTTTCTAGCACATCCGGGTCAATGCCGGTGATTGTAGTGGTTGCTCCACCTTTGTATGAAGAGATTGAAGCCATGGTGAATTCCAGCACTTCTTTGATAAATTTAGGCATTATATACGGATTAAACGCAGCATAATCAAAAAATCGTTTGCCCCTAGGCTTTCCCCATATTCTCTCTCAAATTATGGTTTTGAGAGTCGACTCCCAAAACTAGCCTTCACTTCTCCATTCTTCACCTTCATCCTTTTCATCCATCAAATCGTTTTCGCTCTCCCATCTTCTCCACTATTTACCAGTTTTTTGTTTTTCAATAAAATCGAGTGTTGCTTAAACCTCGAAGATTCCAATCGAGTTTTATTCTCGGATCTGTTTCGGATTTGAGTTTGGGCTTGATTGTTTTCTGAATAAATCAGATCTTTTGAAATCAAAGGTCCGATTGTGTTTTCCCGTCTCGCCTTTTGGCGTGTGTTGATTTAGTACCCAATTTTTGGGTGGTTCTGCGTTGTTATAGTTGTGGTTGTTATGTGTTTTTGTGTTATCAATGAGAATGATTGGGATGGAGTTTTGGAAGATCTGGCTTATCGTATCATTAATACTTTCGGCATGTCTATAGCTGGCTCCCGGCATGTAGATAGCTGGGGTATGCTTGGAACGGTGGCGATCGCATGTGCTCACCTTTCACAAATTATAGTTGTTCATTATTCGAGGACTCTTGTTCCTCATTGCTTAGTTTTTACAACTGAGTCGCCTGAACACCGCAACAGCCATGGAACTATTGTGAAGGTCAATTGTGAAGCTATCATTTTCGGGATTGATGTAGGCTGGATTACTCGAGAAGCTTTTGTAATCATTTTCAGTTTCAAGAATCCTTGGATTCAGTGTGTTAAGCAATCTGGAAACAATGCGGCTATTTGTTTAGCTCGTTTTATTGTTAATCAACCTGATTGCATTGTCAGTTGGGATTTGTCCCGATTAGACTTGTTTCAATTTAATGGAATGAATTTGCATTTTGTCAAAAAAAAAAAAAAAAAAACGCAGCATAATCACGACCTCTACAAAAATCGGTAGGTAAATAATAATATTGTACTGATAGATTAGTCATTGTCCATCTACTAATATGGAGTTTTGTTGTTATTGCACGCTAATTAATTTGATTTAGAATGATATGTCTACGACAACATTTTTGTATTGTCGTTGTCGGGAAAAGTTTCTTCTAGAATAAGCTTACCGTTTTCTACTTGAATTCTATATTTGTATATTCGTAAACACATGCCATGTCTGACCTAAAATGTATGTATGATAGATTCCGTGTCATCGTTAGAAGGTAAAATTTTACTTTAATATATATGGGTATATATATATTTATTTAGAAAAATATTGAAAAAATGATTCATATTCGTTACTCGATTAGATTAAAAATTATATTTTCAAAAAAATACATACCGAATTTTTTTCAAAATAAGGAACTTTTTACACCTTGTATTGATAATTTTCTAAATAATAA